>NW_024080858.1:1153260-1344987 GCF_003009895.1 Hyaena hyaena
TATTGCTGGGTCATAGGGGAGTTCTATTGTTAGTTTCCTGAGGAACCTCCACACTGTTTTCCAGAGGGGCTGTACCAGTTTACATTCCCACCAACAGTGTAGGAGGGTGCCCGTTTCTCCACATCCTCGCCAGCATCTAGAGTTCTCTGATTTGCTCATTTTTATCTGGCTACCTTACTAAACACTGTTATTAGTTTTAAATTTTTCAGCTGTCTTGGAGTTTTAAGCAGGCAAGCATACAATATACAAATCAAAACAGTTTAATTTCTTTACTTTCAATATATACATTTCACTTTTCTTGCCTTATTACATTGGCTGGAATGTTTCAAAATAAGCTTGAATAGTAGTGGTGATAGTGCATATCCTTGCCTAATATCTGACTAAATTTGGTAATCCTTAACTATGATATTTATTATAAGTTTTGATATAATTTTTAATTTATTACAAGTTTTGTAGGAGTCTTTATTCTCTCTATCAGCAAAAGAAATGATAGGAATTGATTAACTAGAAGCTTCCAAAAAGAATCTTATAGGTTTTTCTTTTCTTATGCTAATATAGTGAATTACTTGAATAGATTCCTAAATTTAAACCATTTTCTTGTTTTAAGAATGAGCCTGTTTGTTTATTGTACATTCTTTTTATAATCCACTGCTGGATAAGAATTACTACTATTTTATTCGTGAATTTTTCAGAAAGATATGTGTGTGGTAAACTATGACTGAAGATTAATTTTGCTTATAGATATGAATAATAACTTAGTTGGCATATAATTCCAGGTTTAAAAAACTTGATAAACATTGGTCCATTATAGTCTGGTATCCAGTACTGTAGATGAAGAATTAGAAGCCAGTCTAATCCTCGTAGGCCAAAAATTTTAAGAATAAGCCCATGATTTGATGTGACTCACAGGAAAAATGGATTAAAATGAAAAATTTTAGATTCTATATGAGCTATTTTGTTAGGCCTTAACTTTATGTTTTCATACTCTAGAGTTTTCACTGAAATATATCCCTGCTAGGTAGAAGGAAGTAAGAAAATTAACACACGCCATTTTTTCATTCCATCAGCATAATCTAATGAAAGAGCATTAAACTCAGAAAGAAATTAAGAATAAGAAATTCTTACTACGGAATAAGAAGTAAATTAAAGATAATACCATTTTGTCAATGCAGAAGTGAGATACGAATCCAGGTCTCTTAATTGATTATGAAGTGCATGGATTCTTGTTAGGAAAGGGTTTGCTGGCACAAGGAAAAACTGGAACTTCTGTGCAAATGATGAAAGGTTTCTGGTGATTGCTGACTCTCTAGGGGCAACGATAACCTGAAATGCACAGGTACTTTGGTATTTGTTTGTTCTGACTATTGCTCTGTTGGACTTGGGACTTTCAACTATTAAATATATTAACTCCCCCTTTTAAACATTATACATATATTAAAATAATATTTGCATATGTAAAACTGTGGAACATTTATTAGTTCCTAAGGGTATTTAAAGTAATGATTTACAGTAGAAATTCAATTTTTCCACATTAATTTCATCAGTTGGGAGTTGTCTGTTGGATAGGAATTTACTAAATTTGAAATTGAGAGGACACCCGAACAACGCTTTTATTTGTGAATTAATTGGCTCCTGGATTTGTCCAATAAATCTGCTGGTCATAAAACACGTTGTCCTGCAGGTCTTCATGAAAAAGAAAGGTGATGATTTAAAGAAATAATGTCTGTTCAATCAAATTAGTCATTTCGAAACTGTATCCTCATTTGTCATCTTATATCAGTTATCATTGAAAAAAAAATCTTGCATGTCCACTTGGGATCCTTGGGCAGCAAAAACAATCCCAATAAAGAATGTTCAGTATCAGTTCCTTAAGAACGTTAAACTACTTTAAGTGATAGAAATGCATAATTATAGAGGAAACAATCTTGCTTTGAAACCTGAGTGTAATTAATAACAATGTATAGCATCAAATAAAAATAGTAAAGACATAAAAATGGCTTATATGTTTTATTACATGTTAAATATATTCTTAAATAATCTAGACCTTACTCCAGTTGACTCACACTAAGTGGGATGATTTAAGAATAAGGTGAACTGGGGCTCCTGGGTGGTTCAGTCGGTTAAGCGTCTGACTCTTGGTATCGGCTCAGGTCATGATCTCAGGGTCGTGAAATGGAGCGCCGTGTCCAGCTCTGTGCTGAGCATTGAGACTGCTTGGGATTCTCTCTCTCCCTCTCTCTCTACCCCTCTCCTGTTGGCATGCTTTCTCTGTCTTCAAATAAATAAAAGTAAACGTAAAAAAAAAAAGAGAATAAGGTGAACTGTCCTTTTTGGTTTTGTTAGATCAGTTTCCATTGGAGGTAGATATTTTTAGAATTCATTGAAGCATTTATAGCTCTGCTCTTACTGGGCCATCAAATGCAATTTGGCACAGCATGATGTTTCAACAGTTGCTTGAAGTTAACAGTGACTATAGAACCGTTTGTGATCAGCTAAGGTTATTTTTAAACCTAATTCGAGATAACTTAGAGAAGGGCTGCTCTGTATTCCACATGGTAATTGCAGCAACATTCGTCCTCAAAGATGCTGCATGCCTTTATGGAGATCCCTTGTAAAGCCCTTTCCACCAGGAAGCCACTAAAAACAGCAGAACCTCAAAACAAACAGAATGTCATGCGATTTCAATTAGGAAGATCACACCTGATTCATTTAGGAATTCTCTGTTGCTTGGTGTAATTTGTTTGCTTACTTGTTTGTGGAAGGAAACGTCTTTGCATCCCTGAAGCTTTCGTGTAATTAACCACCTCCATCTCATAGGCTGGTGTCTGTCTTTGAGGAAACCACCCTATGTGTGAGTTTCTGGGACATTCCTGGGAGCACTCTGCGTTCGGTGAACTTGATGACAAAACAGCAACATGCTAAATAATGTGATTAAAGTTGTTAAAAGCCAAAATAAACACTTATAATTATCTCAAGAAAAATGGTGTCAGGCAAGTGCGGTCTCTATAAAGTGGAACTCCGCATGCGTCTTTCAGGCCCTGCTGCACAATAGATCATAGTTAAAGGTCTGTTAACAGACCTCTGACTGCTGAGCTAGGTAGCTTGTGGTTTCCTTCGAAACCTATTGGCATAATGTGAATTTATGTGCGAGGTGCAAATTGGAAGTTGCCTGCTATTGGTACCCTTGGCAGAGCAGAAATCATACTGTAGGGCTAGCAGCAGGAAGTACATTGCTTTGAAATTACCCAGCAGGGTTTCTACTCACAGCTCTTTTTGCCTCTGAGACAGGGGCCTGATACTGTCTGGCCATGATTAAAATCAAAGTGTAGCCTTCTTTGCTGGGTGCCAGTAAACTTAGGTGAAAAACAGAAACAATCTGGAGTTTTAATTATTTTAAAATGCAATGTAGGCAAGGAAACAAAGATGAAAGCATTTTTGACTAATCTATCCCAATTATTTCACATAAACGGATTTGCTAAAAAAGGAGCCCGTAGCGAGAGAGAGAGGTTGCCTTTGCAAGAGACTTCGTAACGTATCTCACAGCCGTAAACTATATCTGTACCGTGGAATTCATTCTCGTGAAACTCATAGAGGAAAAAAAAAGTGTCCAAACATTATACTTTGGGGTGAGTAGAGAAAACCAGATGTGTCTCTACCTTACTCCAAATACAAGATGCTATGCATATGTGAAAGAAACTTTCAAAGCACAGAATAGAATTTATTGGTTAATTACTTACTAACCTAAAATAGTCCATCTGTAAGGGAGTATCCCTGTGCTATAATTAAGACTAGTCTAATGCCATAGTGGGCTGGACAGATAATTCCCATTATGCCTTTAATTCCCAGAGTTGGCAGGCTCTGGATTTCTTCTTTTTAGTTTCTTTTTCCATGAAGAGGAAAACACAAGTCACAGATTCAAAATTTGCTCTCTCTACTAATCCCCTTGGAGAAAATCCAACTCAGTTTTCAGTAAATACAGAGAATACAGGCTTGCTATCACACATATCAAACAGTGGTCAAACAGTGGTGGAAATCAATAGTTAATGTGTAGGTTCTTTGGAGAATGTGTCACTACACCCATGCATAAGTACTGGAGCTCACGAGTTAACAAACATTTAGTGAGTAACTGCTATGTGGTAGGCACTGTGATAGGGGCTGGGGATATAAAGATGAACCAGCCTTTCAGGGGAACTTAGAGAATTAAATGATTATCTACCTAGGTTCCTCCAGCAGTTGAGTGCCATGTAAGTTAGTACAGGGTGCCAAGGTTGTATGGAGCAGGGACATCTACCCCACAAGCGGTGCTCTACCAGAAGAGAGGTGTGGCTATCACATTTTCACCATGACCATCAGATATTTTCAAATAATATATATATGATGAGGAAAAACATATCATTTTGATCACAAGGCAAGAAAAAGCTTTAGGAAAACTGGATATGCAGGTCCATTCCTCTTTTAAGATTTTCCTTCATCCAGGGGCGGCTGAGTGGCTCAGTCGGTTAAGTGTCTGACGTCAGCTCAGGTCATGATCACACAGTTCGTGGGTTCAATCCCCACGTTGGGCTCTGTGCTGACAGCTCTGAGCCTGAAGCCTGCTTCAGATTCTGTGTCTCCCTCTCTCTACCCCTCCCCTGCTCCCAATCTAGCTTTTTCTCTCTCTCTCCTTTAAAAAATGTTTTCCTTCGTTTGACTCTAGTCTATTGTGATACCTCAAGTCATGAAGCCAAAGAGCAGGTGTGTAGAGCTGCTATAAATTCAATGGCTCAAATGCCAAAAGACTGTATCTTCTCTGATGACACCGCTCAAGGTCAAAGCTCTTGAACTATCAAAACTGCTCAGGCAAGGGAGAAATCCTGACTTTAGTTCTTCTTCCCTCAGATGTCAGTGTATGAAAGGGAGAAATCACAGTAATATGGATATATTAAAGAGGATTTTAGGGTATCTTTTCAACCTATCTGAAATCTGAACCTGGCAGTTATAACTTTGTTTTGTTTGAAAGATATAAGCACAGGAGATTCAAGCTGCCTCAGACCTTAAGTCATTAGGGAATCTGGCCATTTTAAATTAAAATCTGCATACAAAAATTAGCTCTCACTGGTGGAAATCTCTTTCTTTTCAGTGCAAGAAGTTGTTTGAAGCTTTTGTCTCTCTCAGATGCTCATTCTGATCAGTTTAATACTGTTCTCAAACCAACCTTTAATTTCATGCACATGGTAATTTTGTTCTGGACAAACTTCCATGACGCAGGCTGAATCAAATGTGCATATTCAGTATCCCATCCAGCAGCTCCACCTAATGCTGTCTTGTAGCTCTTGAACTAAGCTTCCTAAGGATCTAATTAGTTGATTCCTTGGGCGTCTCTGGGAGGTATCCAATGTACCATCTATTTTGCAGGTTATAAGTACTAAGACTGTGGTGACTTTTCTAAAGTTATAAATCTGTTCTGTAAAATAACATGCTTTTTTTGCAGGACTCCAGACTTTCATGTTAACTGGTGAAAAGAAAATGAATGAGGAGGTTATACGCTTATCAAAAATACTTATGGATATAAAATAATGTTTGGCAAATAGAACCCTACTTGTATCTGTGTCTTTTGAAAGTTACCACTATCATTTATTATTAATCAAATATAAGAGGCATTTTCCCCCTCAGTGGGGTTTAAGAACACATATAAAAGACAAATATTCTTACCTGCATTTACAAGTAGAAGCTGAAGCTCAGAAGTGTCAAATGGGGGCCACTGTAGCATCATTCCCAGAAGAGAAACAGGTTAAGACTGGAAGTTTCACATGGTCTTTATTTGATATTTACATGTACCTATATGAATGTGAGTAATAAGCTATGTTTCTGTAAGCCATGTGTATTTAAACCATGTAAACCATAAAAAGAATTTTAGGAGGAGAATAATAAGTAACATATGGAATATTTTCATACATATTGTGCCATTTAATCTTCCCTACGACTGGTAAAGGTGAGGTGGCTTTGAGTCCTAAACCATTTCTTTTCCCACGGTGTACACTCTTTCAGATTTCAACCGCTCCTATAGGTTTAATTATCATCTAGTTATCATCTTTGCATTGATAACTTCAAATTTTGTATTTATGTTCCTTACATCTTTCCTAATCTCGAGAAAAAAATGTGTGTATTTGGAAGCTCCACAAGTACCTAAAACTCAAACGTTTCGTCTTTCTTGACAAAGCTACTCATCTTCCTGTATTTCTTATCACAATGAATACCCTGCCATCTATCCAGTTGCTCAAGCCAGAAACCTGGACTTATACTCCTCTTTTTTGTTCATCCTCTTCACTCAATCAGTCATGGACAATCACATTTCCTCAATATCTCTGAATTCCATTTTGTTTGGTTCAAGCCCTTATTGTTTTTCACCTGGCTTATTATAATAATTCTACTGCTTCTAATGTGACATTCTCTGCTAGCAGAGAGATTGTTCTAAAATTCAGAACTCTTTTTTTAAAATTTTTAATGTTTATTTTTGGAGAGACAGAGAAAGTCAGAGCACAAGCAGGGAAGGGGCAGAGAAAGAGGGAGACACAGAATCCAAAGCAGGATCCAGGCTCTGAGCTGTCAGCACAGAGCCCAACACGGGCTCAAACCCACAAACTGAGATCATGACCTGAGCTGAAGTTTGATGCTCAACCGACTGAACCACCCAAGCGCCCCTAAAATTCAGGACTTTTAATGACAAGCTTCACAAAAGGTTTCTTGTTGCTTTTAGGATGAAGTCCACATTCTTTACATAAGTAATATGATGCCATTTGAAAAATATGAGCCAGTGTGTGATCGGATCTTTCTACCATAGGAGATGTTCAGTACTCACAATGGACCATGTCTAATGGTGGAAATCCATTAATAGAATTCATCACATCATTAGAGCTAAGGCTCAAGCTCATATGATCATCTCCATAGGTAGTTAAATGACATAGCTCATATGATCATCTCCATGGTAGTTGAAATACTCAGGATTGGTGCTGTTGGTGGTGCTGTAATTTCACTCTTAACTATAACAGGTGCATTTGATAAGACAAATGTTGTGAGGGCCAAGATATTCACAAGATAGATTATGGAAAGATTTTTAGCAATTTTAGAAACAATCATTTATTATTACTTTTTTTTTTCCTAATGAAGCCAGTTTTATTTTAATGTGGAAGTTAGGTGAGTTGCAAATTTTCAACGGGCACATGTTTTTATTATCCTTTCTATAATAACTTACACAGAGTTCTGTGGATCCTTACAAA
The DNA here is from genome assembly GCF_003009895.1 of Hyaena hyaena. Lineage (NCBI taxonomy): Eukaryota > Metazoa > Chordata > Mammalia > Carnivora > Hyaenidae > Hyaena > Hyaena hyaena. Next base: position 1,160,517 of record NW_024080858.1, read on the forward strand.
AATCTGAATTAAATTTTCTGTAGTGATGTGTCTGTATGTTACACATTGATTACATAAGGGCACTGAATTTACTGTACTATATAATTACATGATTGATCATTTTGATGTGTCTCTCCAGTGCAATAATTTTTGCATTTATTCATTCATCAAGGATAATAATGGCTAATGTAATTATAGTTTCATTTTAAACTCATTACTCATGGTCATAAATTTAGAGATAAGAATGGAATTATGTTGATAAGTTTATAAACTGATGGCAGGAGGCCAATCAGATTGTTTCATGGTCTTAAATTATTTTATGATGATGTTTCTTATGGTGAGCATGTTGATTTGAAGAGAAAGTTTCAGGATTCAAGTCATGATTAAAGAGATGTAAGTCATTTTTCATTTTAGGTGTCTTATATAGATACAGAATAGGTACATAAAAACTATTTCATGATTTTGATTAATACCATCATAAATATTACAAATACTTTTATACAGAGGGGAGCAACCTACAATAAGAACATAATTCTGATGTTTTGCGCAAAAAAAATATAGCATAACTGAATTCAGCAAAAAAGTAAGTGATAATTGCTAAGCCAGGATATTAGAGAAAGATTTTGGGGAACATTTATTTGTATGGAGAAACAAAAGCAACATTTACTTATTTGAAGAACCAAAACCCTTGTAACTGGGCCAGATGACATACTTCTAAGTGTCCATGAGAAACATAAACTTATACTGAATAAAAAATCGCAAATTTTCAATAAAATTAAAAAAGAGAAGTAGTGAAATCACCCAAGGACAACATAGTACTTCGAGGAGGAAAATAGTTTCTAATTCAGATGTAACTAATATGCAAAGGAATAGATCATTTTCGATTGAAAACTCAAATCAATTGCAAGTTGAAATTGTTTTAATTGAAAACTCATCATGTGTTTGTACCCTTGTTTTCTTACCTGTAGAATATAGTCACAATCCACAATTTAATAATTAATTGAACATCTATTTAATGTGCAAGACTGTGCTCAGCACCATAGGAAAGGTGAAGGTTAGCAAGACATGGTCGAGAGGAGTTTGTAATCTTGCAACATAGGTAAGAGAAATGCACACACATTTTGAAACTGAAGCATGAAGTATCAGGTGCTATAAGAGCAATACAAACACAATGTTTTGGAGGATTGATGGAGGGAAAGAGCGTATCCGGTTGGAAAGATCAGGAAACGCTTACTGAAGGAGACAACATGTGAGATGGACCATGAAGAATAAAAAGAACTTTCACAGGCCAGATAACAGAGATGTAAACAAAACTAACACAAGCTATATTTATTTTGTGCTAGGCACTGTTTTAAGCATTTCATACCTATTATGCCATTGAATCTTCAAAACAACCACAGAAATAGTACTTTTATTATCATCGTGCCACAAATGAGGAGAACAAAGAGGCAAATTTTCCCCAGGTCTCAGGGAAAGTGGTGGATCCAGACTATGGATTCCTATCTGTGTAGTCCCAGAAGCTTCAACTCAGTCACTGCATTATACTGCCTTGTAAAGAGGAGTTGTTTGTGAAGGTCAAAATAAAAAAACCAAGGTCCCCATAACATTTATATTTTAGTAAAATGATGCTTAAAAAGGCAACACTAGAGGTGCCTGGGTGTCTCAGCCATTAAGCATATGACTTCTGCACAAGTCATGATCTCACAGTTCGTGAGCTCGAGTTCTACATCGGGTGAGCTGGAGCCCTCTTTGGATGAGCTTGAGTCCTGCTTCAGGTAAAAACATGAGCCCTGGGTGAGCCTCGCTTTTCTCTCCCCCTCTCTGTCCACCCTCCCATCTCTGTTCCTCATGGGATTCTCTCTTTCTCTCTGCCTCTCGTTCACTTGTGTTCTCTCTCTCTGAAAAAAGGTAACATTGGTAGGAAAATGATAAAAATGTGTATTATCATATTCAGTTAAAAAAGCAAATACAAAATTGTGCATGTGCTTTGTTTATAATAATGTCAGCATATAGGAGACTCAGTAAATGCTTGTTGAATGAATTAATGAATAATGTAAAAAACATGTATGTATATGTGCAGAGATCAGGAGATCAATATGTAAAAATGATTAGTTGTAATAAGATTGTGACCTTTCCTCTTTCAAAGTCATCTTTAATTTATAGATTGTCAGATCTTCCAGGTTTGAGTAGAAGCCAGCTGTTTATTTCCTTTTCATTAACAAGACTAATGACATCAATCTTAAAGGATAAATGCATCAATCTGTGCTATCAATAATCAATAAAGAATTCTTTTCAGAGAATATTTGTTAACATATGCAATCTTTCTGAAGAGTTTGTTTTTCACTTTTTAATTTTTTTCAGTAATGAGGAATATAAATCCAGATAAAATGATACATGTATCATAACTTAGGCATGCACAATTGAGACCAGATGAGGCAATGATAGTTTGCATGCTGACTTATTTCTTTAATTTCCCCAAATTGAAGCCTTATTAATCATTTGCTAGTTTCATGCAATGGTACATTCTTCAAACAATGCCTAATGATAGAAACAAGAGAAATGATAAATCAAAATGGTCAAAGTCTTCAATAATATGTTGCTAATGTATTAAGACTTTAAAACAGAACTTAGGATATCATGGGATTTTTGACTTTAACTAGGCTAAAATATATTTTGTTGACTCAGTTTGAAGGAACTACTTTGAAGATTAAATACCATATACAAATTGCTTATGCTTATTTGATTAGGAGACAGCAGTTATTCACAAGCATGCACCCATGCACAAATATTTACCATGTATTTACCAATGAGGTTGACTGTCTCTTGGGTCTGAAGCACCATTTTTTTTTCACTAAAAAAAGGAGTCCTCTGGTGGCAACGTAAACTACATTTGAATCCACTGGGCTGACCTATTTACTGCTAAGCTGTCAGTTGTAAGTGGCCCCAGTGCAGCTGATCCAAGCTAACATAGAAGACACTCTGCTACTTGGGCTTTATGACTGATCAGATCCTATCACACCCAAAATGTGTCAAGTAGAAATGTTTTATGCAGCACTTGGCCACTGCCAGTAGAAGATGCTTATGATTCTGGAACCAAATCCTTTCCCTCTTTGAGAAACAGCTTCTGGTCCCAACTTGTGAGTCTCTGGTAGACACTAAATACCTGGCTAAGATGCACCAAGCGAGTACCTGACCAGAGCCAACCCTGTCATTCAAAACATGATGAATGTTGCTGAGAAGCAGTCTATCAAGTGGCAGTGGTGTATAAGATACAAGATGCAAGAAGCTACTGAAGTTACGCATACACTGTGTCCCCAATTGCCTTTGCATCTACTTCTGCTGCTCTAATTTCTTACCCTCAGTCCACATCTTGTCTCATAGGGAGTTCCGTTTGATCAGTTGAGTTTCAAGTTTACCTTTTCAAGGTAAAAATTCAAGTGTGTTTTATGGGTGGTTTTGTACAATATGTTGGCTCTAGCTGAATTGCACTACTGCTGCCTTCCAGTTCCCCTAGGAGGTGGCCCAGAAGGACTTTGGGGAAGGAAATCCATCCAATAGGAAAAATTACAAGCAGTGCAAGTGATTATTTCCTTTGCTTGGAAAAATAAAGGGCCAAAGTTCTAAATCTAGAGGGAATTAATAAGTGGTGACTAACCACTCAGCCAGAAGTTCAGGAAGAGTATAGAAGGATTGATGAAATGTACATCTGGGAAAGGATTTGTAGGTTGATTCTTTAGAACAGTCAAGAATGTGAGGATCCCCCATTTCAGAAGATCTCGGTGATCAGAGAACAAGATAACTCAGTGTCAGTCAGCTTCTCCTCACCAACATCAGAGCTGGCCCACTGGGATCATGAATACTATTGACTGGTTTTACCTTGAATTCCCTCATCTTTGGCCTATTGAATGTTCCCCCTACAAAAGTGAAGCAGTCTAGTGTTCTTTGCTCTTAGACCTACAGCTTTATTTCCAAAAGAGTAATTATGTAGGTACAAAATTATTAATTTAATCTTTATTATTTAGATATGACTGGTTAGTAAGTAGCTATTTCCGTTTCCATTTGCCTTATTATTTTTCTCTTACAGTTATGCTCTAAAAGCGAGATATAAAAATCCAGCATTAACTTATTGTTTATTCTTATTTTAAAGATTATTTTAATGTGGTATTCACATGGGAATGTTATATAAACTAGCATCAAGTGATTTTCACTGACATTTATGCATGAGGTTAGTACTTTAATCAAATAAGGATAGTAAGAGCTGGACTTAATATCCCACTTAGATTCTGCTTTTGTTTAGTATAATTTTTCAGGCCAAGTAACTTCATGTATTTTTAAGAATTCTAAGTCAACAGCCAGATATTAAAGTCAGAAACTGGTTCAAATGCCTTGTCAAAAACCTTTAAGGTTATTTACAGACATATGTGGTGATGTAATTTCAGGACCTTGGTAAATTTTATATTGATTTGATTACATGTAAAAAACGTTAGTGCCAAAAAATAACCAAAAATTTAAGCTATTGTCTACTTTAAGAGAGATGCCTTATATTACAACAACTGAAATATATTTCTATGAGATATCTTCTGTAAAAAACACATAGATCACTTGAGGAAAATGTCAGCAAGATAAAGGCATACTATTAATATTAACAGTTAAGTGTTCTGATCTAAATGTGGTACACTCAGGATAAAATTAGAACCAAAAGTTAAACAAAATATAGCAAGTAACTTAAAAAATATGTAACCTCGAGGTTAACATAAGCTATTCTGAAATGAGCATGTGAAACGTACAGAATTTGTAGAGCTAAAGGTGAGTGTTACAGGCATTTAAAAAATTTACTTTGCTTCTCTCAAAGGAAAAAAAAATGTAGTTCAGTATAATCTTTTCCATAATAGGAAATAAAGCTTTAAGGGCAAAAGTGTAGTGGTTCTGATGCAGAAAAGTTAACACCTGTATCTTTTCAGCATATGAGTTAACAATATATAGCCCAGCAAAACAGCAGCTTGAGCTTTGTCATTGACCAAATCAGGACAATTGTCCTGACATGAAAAGCATGATAATAGATGTTAAATGGAACTGGGAGCCAGGAGAATTCGATCCAAGCCTCCATTCTGCCAGGGATGAAGTGACTCTGAGTAAAGAGTTCAGCCTTCCTGGGCCTCAGTTCATCTGCGTGTGAAGTGTGCCTTGTTGGACATGCTGAACTATGAGAATCCATTGAAAACTCCGGCACACATTTGTGAAATGAATAAATGAATGAAGATATATAAAGGCATTTTGTACATTTTAGAGCCCTCACTGCAATTCAATTATTAATCTATCCCAAGCTCACAATCTGAGAAACTTTTTTTTAATTTTAAGAATAATGCTTGCTTAAAATATTTTGCTATGTTTGGATGATGTCAGTTGTTTTATCTACAAATGAATGCAGTAAGAGTGAGTCAGGCCGGCTGTTCCCTACTGGATACCATTTGATGAGTATGCTACAGTGTCTCTTTCCAAAAAACGTACTGTCTCATGACTAAAGCTTCAAGATTGGCTAGACATTGGCATGGGTTGAAAAGTACCTATTCTAAATGGCACTTAAAAAGGTATGTCTAGCTCTTTGAGTCACAAAAGAAATACATCAGTTACAGGGATTGTCACGATGGTATTAGAAGTTGGACATCCGTTAGGACACAGGGCTCACTATGGGAGAGAAGTGTGGAAGTCTACACTAGAGTCTTGGAGACACCCTGTTGTGCCAAGCATTTACTCCTTAATTGGCAATTATGGGGAGATTTTGGAGGGTCCTGAATGGGAGGTAGAGCAATCGGCATTCAGAAGGCTTGGGAGAGTTGGTGGCTATTACCTTTAACAACCACTTTTCTCATTCTGGTGTTTACTGGCTAAATATCAGCTGTGGAGGGAGCAACTCGAAAGCATATAGGGGTTAAGACCCCAGGCACCTGAGAAGTAAAAGAATTTTGTGGTGAACAGGAGATATAGGCCATATGAAGACATAGCTGCTAATTTTCTCCAGCCAAATGTCAAGAGGAAATGCAAGCTTATATATATCAAGAGATTTTACAAGAAGTCTCCTGAATTTGGAATGTTGACAACACATTCAAATTTTTTTTTAACAGCTCCTGTATGGGTCAAATGAAAGGTGAATGTGGGTTGAATTTAACCAAAAGAAGCAAACAGTTCTTTAAAAGGGAGGGAAAGGAGACGTGGGGGGCTCAGAGACAAAATTTCCTAATTCATAATTTTGCCTCAGTCTGATCCTTGTACCATCAGAGTAAAAGGAGAAAAATGTGTGTTCTGTAGGTCAGGAAAGTGATTTGGAATGATAGCTATCACCTCCATCAACAGAGAGGGGCTCAGCTATCACTGGGTAGAGGCAAGACCTGGAGAGAGCAAGTGTTCAATAAGGTCAAGCAGAGTGTTCTCTGTGTTGTGGTGACTCTTGTCAAGTAATTAATCACTATAGTTACGTCTTGCGAGGAAAAAGGTTTCTCTACAAATTCTCTTCACAAACACATAGAAATATTCTTTTGCAAATCTGTCTTTTGCCATCTGTAGTAAATATTTTCAAATAGTAGTTCAGGAAATCATTAGAAAATTCTTAAAAGGGAGAAAATTTATTAAATCTTTATAAAAACATAAAATGTTTTGGTATCCCTTCGATTTAAGAACTTGCATTTGACTCTTAAGGAGGAAATTGCTTTATACTATAATGTGATGAGATACTGTTTAGAATTTGGTTAGGGGACCTTGCTGGCTCAGTCGGTTGAGCATCCAACTTTGGCCCAGGTCACGATCTCCCAGTTTGTGGGTTTGAGCCCCGCGTCGAGCTCTGTGCTGACAACTCAGATCCTAGAGCCTGTTTCGGATTCTGTGTCTCCCTCTCTCTCTGCCCCTCCCCAACTCGTGCTGTGTTTCTCTGTCTCAATAATAATAAACACTTAAAAAAAAGAATTTGATTGATGTATTTCTCATGGAATTAAAATTCACTGTTATAGAATAGAAATCAGATCTGACTGAGATCTGACTTAAAATACATGCTTAGTTGTGGACTAGTTTGCTAATCCAATTTAAAATGAGGAACAAATGTCATTCTTCCATGTAGGATGTCCTGCATGGATCCACCTGTCTTTGAGGAGGAAAAAAGAAAAAGGAAAAAGAAAAAAAAATATCTTTCACACCAAACAATGGTGCATCCAAACATGATTGCATATGTCTGGATGGAGGAGGAGACTGGGGTTGGAAAAGGCCTGGAGAACATGCTGGTAGCATGCAATGAGCCAGTTGTGTCTTAGTTTTGGCTAGATTGCTACAATCCTCACTCTTTCATTTCTCCGTTGTTCGATTTTACTGTCTGTGGAGCAAATTAACAGTGTTAATATTAGAAGCTAAAATCAGTTGGACTTTAGAGTATAAATAATGTGGGATTGGATTGCTTCTATCTGAGTTCATGTTAACCTTTTAATAATTAGCAGATCTTTGAGAAAAATAACATTTTATCATCCACATTTGAAGATGATAAAATTGGATTTCTTTCAAAAAGATTTTTTGAGTGTCTCCTGATCCAGATGACCTCAACTCAGAGTAAAGTAGTGAAGTGATAGGTAGTTGTTAAGGGTTCTAATTTTTTGTATTAGCTTCTCTGTTAACTAGATATGTGGTCTCGAATGAGCCACTTAAATGCACTGGATTTTAGTTCCCTTCTTGGTAAAATAAGTGCATAATGTAATACCTGTCCTTCCCACCTCATAGCTGTCTCATACAGGGGCTTTTGGGGGAAAGAAGGGACCACACAGAGTTTGGGTGAATATGGAGGCAGAATCTACAGGGCCTCTAGGGTTTGGCAACCTTGGGGGACTTAAGATAATTGAAGAGCAGAGTGTGTGGACAGGAAACAACCTGGGGGTCACCCGTGTATAACTAGAGGTAGAACATGCCCCTTTATTGGGAACTCTCAAGGCAGCAAATGGGAAGCAAAGGCAGAGAGCAGCTGGGGAAATACAAGCACCACTATTTAGCTCATATTCCCAAAAGGCGGAATGAAGAGTCATTTTTGGTTATCTTTTGGTGAACTACTCTGCTGAAGGGAACCCTTGGGAGAGAAGCATTTCAGGAGTTCAGTAAAATGAGCTGAAGGTAGAGAAGATTTAAGGAGGACCCATGCTCTTTTTTGGGCCCTAGCTCTGAGAAACTAATCTCACAGTCCTGCCATTCGGTTGAAGAATAAATGGGCCCTACCATGAGAGAAATCCCTCTAATTCAGGGGTGGGGAAAGGGAGGCAAGGTTCTCCTGTATGGGATACCCATGAGGACAGGACTGGAGGATGGGGGAGAGGGAGGAATTTCATCAGGTTTTCACTTACATACTAAAAGTGGGAGGGTTTAGTAGTCTATATTAGAAATGGTTCTCAATCTAGGCCATACCACCCTGAACACGCCCGATCTCGTCTGATCTCAGAAGCTAAGCAGGGTTGGGCCTGGTTAGTACTTGGATGGGAGAAATGGTTCTCAGTGTGCCAGGGTGGGCATGTATTTCTAGGCTTCCCCTTTTAAGATGGAAAGGAAAGGGGACTTAACCTAATTATCAGGCAATATTCCTGTCATCCAGCAAGCAAACACTTAGAGGCTAAGATGAAAATAAAACAATTCTTTGGGTTTTAGCTGGACTTTCCAATCAACACAGATCCATTGGGTCATGGAATTTGGGCTTCGTTCCTTTTTTTACTGGATTCCAATGCCTGCAGAGACTTGGGGCTTCTCAAGATCCCATGTAGTAACCTGTGATGTGCTCTATAGGGAAACCTACTCACGTTGAAACTGCCCCTCCCCCACTTCTTTTCTTTTTTAGAGAGGTTTAGGTTCTTTAAATGTTTTTGTTTCCTCACTTGCTGGATCCTCTGGCTTTGCTCAGCTGGCTTCAGCTATTGGTTTCCGCCAGTAGATTCCATCTGGTATCACTACCAGAGGGTTAGGGTGAGGTATGTGACCAACCATCCTGGTTTTCCCAGCCTCGAGGATCTTCTGGGTTGTGAGTGTTTCAGTTTTAAAACCAAGAAAGTCCCAGGCAAACCAGGACTATTTGGTCATACCTAAGAGGAGAGAAAGAGGAAATGCGGTGTTCCAAACCCAGCATGGAATATTTATACAAAAACCAACCCTTTTACACTAAAGAGATTAACCTTCTCTTAGCATATTTCCTATGACCTTGAAAGAAACTCTGTCTCTTTGTTTGTCTTGAGAAATATGTGTCTTAAAGTCTCATAATAAATCCCTTTCAGCTTCAACTAGCTAGTGCAGATTTTATTCTCTGCAATCGCACCGTACCTGACTCAGGGCTGCACGTTGTATTTACACTGAAGAGATTACGTTAACAAAGTTAAAAACTATTTTTAGAAAGCTTGTGTCTGGGAGTTTTCTGGATTTCTTTTTTCTGGCCAGCAATTTCTTCCCCTTCCTTAGGGCAATATCTTGATTTTCCTTTGGAGAATCACCTCTTCTCCATTCTTAGTCTGGTTAGGGCTGACGCTACACTCAGGTCTGGAGACAAAGAATTTTCCTTTTCCAGTGATGGTTCAGGCACTGGAGCATGACGCAACTAGGCTAATGAGCATTATCTTTTGGGAGTTTTGCCTGAGCTACTGAGAAAGGAGTTTGTTTGTGTTATGTATCTGACTGTGGGGCAAATTAAACATAAGACCTGCCTGTTGACACAAATTTTGCTTCAGAATGAAACTAACAAAGAAGGCAAAGTTGCAAGGGAGAGAAAGGGGCTGCAGGCTTATCATCTTGTTGGACTATCTGGATCTGGTCCTGCCTCAAGTGGTTTTGCAGTTACAGGCATCAATAATGCTCCCTATTTTGCTTAAGCATGTTGGAGTCATGTGTCTGTCATTAGATACCTAAAGAGTACAGAACAACTCCACATGATACAATAACATTTGAATGTATAAGCAGATAATTTGGAGTACTATTGCCCAAAATGATTCATTTGATTAAGTAGCTAATTTTGCTAAATTTATTGTACCGTTCAATTTTAAATATTTGGTTGACGTATATACTTTCGGTAATACACACAATGCTTCAAGGGAAGGAAATTTGGTAGAGCTCTTTCTCTTGGCTTGACTCTCTTACTAGCATGGTGCTTTGGAAAATTTATCTAACCTCTCTGTGAATTATTTGCCTCATCTGATGACTCTAGCTAAAATAGTAATTGCCTCACATAGTTATTGTGTATACAGGGTGAAGCCGCTAGAACAGAGGTCTGTTCCTTGAATGCATCTTAGCTTTTATTGTGGAGAAGTGCATTGTTGTTCATTCATTATTTTTTCTATCACATTTAAAATTAATTTTTAATGTGGTAGTTTTTAGGAAGTTTAAGAACGTGTAGCACCACAAATATGTAAGCAAGTATATAAAACCCTGAAGTATAAAAACGTTAGAAACAGTTATGTAAATAATAAGTAGACAAGAGAAAGGCTGAAGAATTATAACATGCAAAAGATAAAACATTATTTTTGCAGGCTCAGCGTATGGTTAATTTTTGCTCATTTAAAAATGTCATTTATTATACCAATTTTCTGTAACACAGAAGTAGGTTTCTGAGAGTCAATTTTTAAAATCTTTGTTAGAGTAAACATTATGGGGGAAAAATCTCATAATAAAGTCTTACAAACAGCATAATACTTCTCTGCCTTTGCTTTTTTAAAAAAAAAAAAACAACAAAAGGCTAGAATTGGGTCATATATCCAATGTGAAATATAGGGTATTTCAATTAAGATTCAAGTTGACTTTTTAAAGTGTTGTTCAAGTCAAATGCTACCCTATGTCAATTGCTTCCAGCTGCTGAATGAGTTTGTAAAGTTATAGGGCATTACAACAATGTTGTCTGCAACACTTCTTAATTTCACTCTCAGAACATAGAAGATAAATCATACAGTGCGTTAAGTATATCAAAATAATACTAAGGGGTAAATAAATAGAGAATAACAATAATAAATAATATGTATGCAGTCCCTCTTCTCCTGGAGGAATATGTGTAGAACAAAGCCTAAAACGTGTATGTAAACTTTTAAAGGCAAATTACCAATTACTTCCAATGTTACTCTTATCTTACACCTTTCCTTTTCTTTTACTGGACAATTTTGCAAATATTTCGTAGAAAGCGTTGATTGCTTTTTTTTTTTTAAATTATAGCCCATTGTTTTTTGGAAAGAGAATAGGGACATTGTTGTTTTTCAAAACCAAAAAAATGTTGTAACAATTTAATTCACACTATTGCCATTTTAGTGGAATCTCGCCGAATCTTATGTACATAAACGAGAAAAAAAAATAGAAACTTTGAGTGGTCAAAATTTACCCATACTGCTTCACTCTTTAAATTCTTCAGGTCGGAATGAAGCTAATGGTATTTTGAAACAAGTGTACACATCTGAAAGGATCTTCCAGAATCCAGTGGTCTCAGATTGAATTAGAAAGAATAAAGTTTCCTTGCTTGCCAGGGGCTTATTCCCCATTTTTCATTTCTGTTTGTAATCCCTGTCATCTTTGTTTCTTATGCTTTGGCTAAAAAGGGCGAGTCATATTTATTGGAACTGGGTTTCAATAAACATTATGCATTATGGTGAACCAAAGAGTGATTTATTGATAATTTGTCACTTATATTTATGAAAATGTAGACCCCAGAGCTCCAGGGCTGGTAAATCATATTCTACAGCTTGAATGTGTTGGTTTCCTCCCTCCCCCATTTGCTCGCCAAAAGCACACCATACAAGCTGACTGCCCCGTACAACTTCGGTCCCGGTTATCATGAACTTGCTAGTACAAAACAAGAAAAAAAGAACAACTGTTCGAGATTTATTTTCTGTTTCAGTATGTTTTCAATTTCATCCTCAAGTTGCAGAAATAATAAATTGATAAAATGTAATTAGACGTGAGATTACAATTTAATGAGGCCAGAGAAGGGGCAAGAATGTAAATGCAACAGTAGGCTGTGGGTTTTTTTTTTTTTAATTTGTTTATTATGTTACAGCTGTAAAGAACTTTCACACAGATTCCAGATGCAGGCAGCTGTTAGTCCTTCACTATCAAGGAAACAAAGGTTCAGAGTTCATTTTGATCCACTTGTTCTAGACTAGTAATGTTCAAGATGACACTTCACTAGGTTGCTGCCTTCGGTCAGACCCCGGGTTGTCAAGATGGGAATCGTGTTTTCCCTTGTCCTTGTTCACTTATCTCATCTGGCAACTTCTCCAACAACAGGCTGCCCCAGTCTCCATAATATGTTTATCTTCCATGGTGATGTCAGCAGAACTCAGCAAATCTAATATTCATGCTCAGATCTCCTGGTGCTCTTTCTTTATAAGAATAGGCCTATATCACTCCTGCAGCTGCTTCCTCTAGATACGCGGACAGGCCTTTGTGTTTCATGTTTCCTTCAGACAGGGCTTGGGCCGTGAACAAAGCACCTACCTATCTGAATGCCACCTATTTTGGGGTTTTTTTTTTGTTTGTTTGTTTTTTATTTGCAAAAAATCGAATTCCAATGTGTTTTTTCCCATGGATGTGACTATAGCCACTTTTTTTTTTTTTCCATTTGGCTAAATCTTTTGGACATAAGATGCTTACAGCAGTAAACCACTGCATATTTTTAGTGTTTCAGAGGAATAATTGAGAGAAATAAAGAGGATTTTATTTATTAATTTTTTAAATGTTTTATTTATTTTTGAGAGAGAGATAGAGACAGCGTGAGCAGGGGAGGGTCAGAGAGAGAGGGAGACACAGAATCCAAAGACAGGTTCCAGGCTCTGAGCTGTCAGCACAGAGCCCGACGCGGGGCTCAAACCCACAAACCGTGAGATCATGACCTGAGCTGAAGTCGGACGCTTAGCCGACTGAGCCACTCAGGAGCCCCCAAATAAAGAGGATTTTAAAACACAATTGAGACAGGAAAATAATTCTTAAATGTAATGCTCTAAGTCTAAGGAATTAAACTCGTGAAAATGTATATATGTTCCACCTAGAAGCCTGATAAAAATCATGTTATGTGTACCATTCTACAATATCTCTAATTTTAATTATAGTAATTAATCACTGTTTCTCGAGTTTATTTTTTTAAATTATTTGATTGTTTATTTATTTTGAGAGACAAAGCAAGCACAAACAGGAAGGGCAGAGAGAGAGAGAGAGAGGAAGAGAAAGAATCCAAAGCAGGCTCTGCATTGTCAGCACAGAGCCCGACTCAGGGCTCAAGCTCACTAACCGTGAGATCATGACCTGAGATGAAATCAAGAGTCAGAGGCTTAACTGATTGAGTCACCCAGCCACCCCCTATTTCTCAAGTTTAAAGTGACTTTTATGATTTGGTGGCAATTATATTATGAAAAGATGGAGAAATAAACATAATTAGCTGTTGCAGATTTCTTTTACACCATTTCCAGTGCAAATCTTTATTTTTAATGTAGAAATATTGACCTTAAAATTTGTAACTACTCAATTCAAGATAATTGGAAGCTTACTGAGTGAAAGATGTGAAACTTATTTTTCATCATGAACTTAAGGCAATTTATTCCGAGGCTTGCTCATTTATATTTCAGCACTGACAGGTGAAATTGTGTCTCAGTTACGTTTATTTTTAAGCATGATAGTACTGTAGCAACTGTAGGGGCTATGCTTGATGTATAACTAATTTTTATTTATTTTTTTCATAGCTAATTTTATATAACCAAGCTATATATAATTTTATGACTTTCTAAGTTTAAATAGTGAAAGACTATGTATTTGTGTTGTATATTAGGAATCTTTTTTTTTGTCTTTTGGAAGCATAATACTAAATGTTGATATATAATGATTAAAATGATAGTTTTGCACCCCAACCGCTCTATCTTTTTCAAAGTCATTGTCAACTATGCTTCTTTTGCTAGATTTGAGGTCAAAGCATAGTCTCAAATTATCCTGTCATTTTAAAGGTGCCTGGATGGCTCAGTTGGGTAAATGTCTGACTTTGGTTCAGGTCATGGTCTTATGGTTCGTGAGTTCAAGCCCAGTACTGGGGTCTGTAAGAGCCACCTTCAGATCTTCTGTCCCCATCTCTGCTCCTCCCCTGATGGCTCTTTCTCTTTCAAAAAAAAAAAGGCCCTTAAAGTTTGTATTAAGAACTGGTTAAAAATATGGTGTAAATGTTACAAGCATTTGTTTTGTAGTAATTTGATTAAGAGCTTAATTATATATTGATATATATTGATTTTACATGCAAAGATCCAAAGCATAAGTTTTCCTATACTTCACATTGGTCCTATAAAATTCTTAGTGTCCTAACTTTATACATTCACAAATTGATATATGGAGATTTAATATTAACTGACACAGGTCACACTGCAGCCACAGATGCCAGTAGTTTTATACCAATTATTTTTGATCCAAATTTCTGTGACATAAGTGACAATTTAAGACTACCCACTTAAAAAATTCCACATTTTAGGTAATAATTATGAAAGTATATTTAAAAATCATCTGATTTTACATTCTATGTTATTAGAATTGACAAACTATTAGTTTAAACATGTAGCCTCAGCTATCTACCTTTGGTTGCTTCTGATTTTGTACTTTTTTAGCTCTCTTTTCAAATATGTTAATTGTCAAAATCTGTTAATACAACTTGAGGTGGTAACTCCTTTCACTTGAGGAAGAATTCTCTGTTCCATTATCTGCAGACTGTTCAAGGGGTTACTTTTTTGCCTCCCTGAGAATATAAGCATGAAATGCATGATTTTTGCTTTTACTATATTTTCAGTTTTCTGAGTTCATGTATTTTCAAGAGATCTTATTTAAAAATTTTTTTTAAACTTTTAATTTATTTATTTTTGATAGAGAGACAGAGCGCAAGCAGGGGAGGGGCAGAGAGATAGGGAGACACAGAATCTGTAGCAGGCTCCAGGCTCCAAGCTGTCAGCACAGAGCCCAATGCGGGGCTCGAACTTGTGAACTGTGAGATCGTGACCTGAGCCAAAGTCAGATGCTTAACTGACTGAGCCACCCAGGTGCCCCTTAAGAGACCTTATTTTAAAAAATATTGTACCTGCTGGTTTTCTTACCTTTCTGTGGTAAAACAGATATTCTTTAATTGCTGAAGGCCAATCAAAAGAACTCTATTAATAGCAGGACTAGATTACAGAAATCTGAAGATACAGGAATTGTCAATTTCTTCCTTTCTTCCTAAACCTGAAGTTAGATATGAGTGTGTATTCACATTCATACATCCTGTATTGGTACTATTTCTGAGGGCAGAGATTTGTGTTTATAACCATATTCTCTGCTCAATTCTCTCACAAGGTCCTGGATACACTTGGACAATGTGATTCATTCTCTGAAACAATCTTTCTTCATTTGTACTTGGGTCCAGATTGCCATCTACTGCATATGTCTATCTAGGTATGTGGTGTATTTTTTCAGTACACCCTGAAAACCATTTGCTTCCTGTATTATGTTCCATTGAGGTTGCAGGGCAGTCTTGGAGAGTCTCTTGAGAAAGAGAAGCTCACAGAGATATACCTGGTGTTTATAAAGGCATATCTAAAGGTGTTTAGAGAATCATGGTGGAAACAGCCCCTCAGGAAGGAGTCTCCAAAGCTCCTACTATTTCAAGTGGAAAGTGATGTAAGATTAGGTTTAGATTCCAGAGTCCTAGCTGCTAAGAATACTTGAACTCTATGATGGTCAGATGAAAGCATCAGACTTGCCAGCCTTCCATCTCCTCTCCCCTCAAAAGTCCATGTTGTCATCCCAGGGTCCCTATCGTTGTGGACCATTAGTATCTGTACTATTAAAATTAGACATTTTTTTCCAGGTCAAGTTTTATGATAAAACAACAATAGTAATACCAGCAAATACTTATTGTACTTATTTGATCCAAAGGTAGTGAATTGGGCAATAGATATTTAATATTTCCAATAATCTTCTGATTGGATATTATTATCCCATTCTGTAGATGAGGAAACAAGTAGAGAAAGGTTAAAAATCTTGTCCAAATTCAGTTTTGTGGCCAGCAAATTCTAAGATCGTATCCAAGATTTCCTCTTGCTGATGCATACACCCTGAGTAATGCCCTTCCTTTCAGTGTCAGCAGGACTTGTGACTGTGATGGGCGATCATTTTCACAAAGATGTTAAAGCGTATTGCACAAGGGATTTTACAGATATATATTTAGGTCCCTAATCAGCTGACTTCAAGTTGACAATAATATGTCATATTAATATGACAATAATATGTCATAATAATATGACAAGGATATGTTGTGTGGGGCTGACTTAGTCAGATGAGCCCTTTTAGAAGGGGCTGGGAGGTCCACGGAGGCCACGGAACAGGACTCGGTGATGCTGAAGTATTCCCAGTCAATAGCTAGCAGGAAAATGAGGACGTCAGTCAAACGTGTCACAAGGAACATAACACTACCAACAACTGGATGAGCCCCTTGGACCCTGGATCCGGCACCAGCTAATACCTTGATTTCAGCTTTGTGGGATCCTGAGAAGAGGACCCTGTCATACCATGCCCAGACTTCTGACCTGCAGAACTGTGAGATAATAAGTTACTATTTCAGGCTGCTAAGTTTGTGTAGTTTTTTTATGCAGTGATGGGAAACTAACGTAGCTATTAACTTGCAAAGCCAAGAATCTCGTGTGGGTCTCTTCAACACTAGGTCTTTTGCTCTTTTTCACATGGGCACTTACTATTTTACTCTATTGCACGTTCATTCTCTGCACATCCCTGCTCTAAATCTTCTCCTTTGGCCATGGGTTCAAGTTCAAGGTTAACAATAGGCAAACTACCATTCAAAGCCAATTTGTTAGGCTTTGAGTTCCTGGTAGCAACCTAAGAGAGGAAGAGCAGGAGACAGAACCTAGCTGATCCAGGATGGTATGGTGAAGAAGATCAGGGCTGGAGAATTCATGGTCACCCCATCCTTGGTGCCAACTAATATATGATGTATGTATGATGCTAATATCAGTATGAGCATCTTATGGTAAATTCACTACATTTGTAGAACCATATGCAAACCACAGCTGATATGAACATCACCTTTGGTTTGCCACTGAACAATATGTTTAACTTTGTCATCCTATGTTTGTTTATAAAATATGTGATTAGTCAAATTAAATTGTATCTCTTTCTGACCAAATAAAATTCCATAAGAAAGTAAGAACTGGAATGTAAGCAAGAAAGTTGAGATTCTGAAGCACTCCACCAAGACTCATTTGTGTGGTGCCATGGGATAAAAATCCCTTAGTATGAGCTTAAGTGTTCTGAGAGCAGAGGCGGCCTGTGGTTTGCCTAGCCAGTGGTACAAGACAAATTCCCTGGGCAATATGGCAGAGGGGCAGAAGGGCAGATATGGCCACATCAGGGTGTCCAGACAAAGTAGTCAGATGCATGTTTCCACATGCCCCATTAGGATGTGAGAAAAGCCTTTGTTCACTGCATATCTAAGAGAAGGTCTTGGGTGATATTCAGAGAATGAGCTGTGATTTGTGTGAATTAAGATGACTGTGAGGTGCCTCTACAGGTATAAGCATGGGCAAACATGAGACGCTCTGTACCCCATCCCCCAGCCCAGGGACACACTGGCATTCTGGAGGTCCCTGGGGCTTAGACACAATTCTAAGAATTGGAAGACAGTAAAAGACCTCAAAATAATTATATATACATATAGTTGCAACTATATATCCTATCTGTATTATAGCTTTATAATCATAACTATATTCTTGTATTATATGTAATTATCTATTTTCCTCCATCCAGTGGGACAGGAGCCCAAAATAGAAACTATGTATTATCTTGGGGCGCCTGGGTGGCTTAGTCGGTTGAGCGTCCGACTTTCGCTTGGGTCATGATCTTGCGGTTTGTGGGTTCGAGCCCCGCATCGGGCCCTGTGCTGACTGCCAGCTCAGAGCCTGGAGCCTATTTCGGAGTCTGTGTCTCCCTCTCTCTCTGACCCTCCCCTGCTCACACTGTCTCTCTCTCTCTCTCCTAGAAATAAATAAAAAGAAAAAAAGAAAAGAAACTATGTATTATCCTACAATAATAAAATTATACTCCCTGAAAACCAAGGTTTGAGGCCTATATATGTGTAACTACCCATTTTCATTAATAACAATACATGGGTATTGGCATTGTCATATTATCACCATCAACACCATGGGTACTGGAAACAGACCAACAGGGACTGTGATCTATCCAAGGTCATAAAATAAACTAGTGGCTAACCCCTCACTAGACTCTTGACTTTTAACTGGTCTTTGTTATTGCTTGTGTTAGAATAATATTTACCTGGGGCACCTGGGTGGCTCAGTCAGTTGAGCGTCCGACTTCAGCTCAGGTCATGATCTCATGGTTCGTGGTTTCGAACCCCGCATCAGGCTCTGTGCTGACAGCTAGCTCAGAGCCTGGAGTCTGCTTCATATTCTGTATTTCCCCTCTCTCTATGACCCTCCCCTGCTCATGCTGTCTCTCTCTCTTTCTCTCTCCCAGAAATAAATAAAACATTAGAAAATTTTTCTTTAAAAAAAATAATATTTACCTCTAATCTCCAGAAAGCTGAAGGATCAGCCTCATTTCAACTGACGTTTGCAGAATATTATTCGTGGTTTATCCTCTCCTAACGCTCCTTAACCTAGGGAAACCAGTAGCTCAAGAGTAATGCATGAACAATTGCAATCATAAAACAGTGAGTGGTGGTGTCCTGAAGATAAATGCCCAAGATATGATGTTTATGAAAATGGGAGACCTTAAGCAGTGTCCGGGAGAATCTTAAAGAAAGATGGCTGAAATACGTTTAACTTCAGTAAAATAGCCAATCTGCAAAAACATGCTAGTTCCTGAAAGTCTTAAGCATTTCATGACTGCCCAGGAGCAGACATTCCAGCATCCCTCTCCTTGAGCCTGGGATGTTAAAATACCATTTAGATCCTTGAAGTAAGCTGATATTTTCACCTCATAAAAATACCTCCGCGTGTTCACCTGAGAAAGAAAAAAAAAGTGACATTTTCTGGTGACTTTCATGAGGAATCCCAGTACTCTTTTTCAAAAAGAAGAAATGAAAAAGTCTTCATTTCCAGATGGTTGGAGATGGGCGGAGGTAGGAAATTTGTATCTGTAATTCTTATCGCAGTATATTGTTTTCAGAAAGGATAAAATGCTGTGTGTATACATAGGTACAGATGAACGAACAAGTCAACCTTTTTAAGCAAGATCTAAAAAATGCTAAGATTTCAGCAGGAGTTGGATTCATTCTTGGGGATCAATGAACTACCCTGAACTTCCTCCATGTCAGTTCTCTGATTTTAAATCCAATGGAAGAGGGCAGCTTTTAGGAGTGTGTATGGGGACATCCCTATTTCATCACCGCTGGAGTTACCAAGGCCCAGCCATCGAATTTTTCGTTCTTTCCCCTCTACTGAAATTCATATTTGAAACTTGAAAGCCCAACATTAACACTGAATATTTTCAACATTTTATAGCTCTTCAGCTGTTCCCACGTGCCAGTTTGTTTTCCACTCGCCTTGACATCTCACGATGCTAAGTGCCCAGTGACAGCCTGTAGAGGTTTCTCCATAATCCACCTTTATCCATTAACAGACACTCAATCACTAAAGCGCTTACTAGACTAAACATATTTATCCAACCAAATCACACTTTACAATGCAAATCTGCCAATCAGACCGCAACTATTAACAAGAAACTGCTTTAAGGGGATTTTGGTGTTTGTGCTGTGAAGAGCCTGCTTACCTCCAACAAACCACTCACCCAAATTAACATAGCTGTATCCTCATAAAAGAAACCAGATATCCTGTGGTGAAAATAGAGAGCTTGGTGGGACAGGCCTCCTTTGATGGCTAACAGTGTGGCAGACAGGGCTTCAGACTTCAAATCTGGCTACCACAAAGTCATTACGAACCTCCAGCATCAGGCTTTTGATAACTTTAAAAGCAAAATAAAAACGTAGCGTTGGAGTAACTTGGTAAGTTGTCAATGTACTCAGTTCCTATTATAATGGCAATAAGTGCTGTAATTGCTGGATAAAGCTCCTTAATTCTAATTGCTCCTTCGACCAAGATCATGTTGTAAAAGTGCTTGCATTAGCCAAAAATAAAATCCAAGAGACACAAATGTGGTAGTAATAATAATTCTTTTTATTGGCCTGGCAGAGAGAAAGAGAACAAAGCTTTAAAAACTTCAAAGTTCTGATAAAAAAAAAAAAACACCAAAAAACAAATTCAGAATTGGGGAAATTCAGAATTGGCCCCTTTATTAGACCAATACTCACTAAGTGCCATCACTACAAGTTAAGCGTTTGGCAACACTTTTTTTCCAAGTGTGTGAGAAAGTCACTCCGTGTTGCCATACTAATTTAAGATTTCTGTCACAAACTATATAACACAGTCCTGTATACCCTCACTCAGAACTCTTAATCGCCTCAGACTTATTGGTATTATACCTCCTTTAAATACCAATATTTTAAAGCAGCTTTGACACTTGGTAGGGTTTGAGGTAATTTTTTTTCCCCACTTAGTTAGCAAGAGAAGAAAGGTAGAATTTACTCAGAGTTAAGCTACAGACACAAAGTAAATAGTAATTTGTAAAATAATAGGCCATTATACTGCACAGAAAAAGAACGCTACTGTATCTCAACTCCACACTTCTGGTACTAAAATGAAATATGAATTTCCAGTCTTTACTGTTTATCAAAAATAATGAGCACTTTCTTATTTTAGTAGACTTTATAGGCGTTTCTGGGGAAAATATTATGTGCAGCTAGAACAAGCTTTATTTTGGAGGCCACTCTTCACTCTGGAATAATTTCCAAAATGAATAAACCACAATGTACACTTGCCCAAAGATTAGCGGAATAAAAACTTCAAGCCAAAGTTAAAATTAAATTGTCATGCAGCAAAATGTCAGGAGTTTGCTAGAAATACTTTAGAAGCATAGGTATATTCTTGAAAGAGGAATAATAAATTAAAATTCTCTCTTATATATGTATTTAATCTGTGTCTGCTATTCTCATCCCTTGTAGTATAGGAACGAATTAACAAAGAGTTGCTAGATGAATTATGACATATTTTTGGACCAGAGTTTTGTTGTAAAATGCATGTAAAAATAGTCTTGATGGTCTACTTAGTTAAAAAAATGGAAAAACAAATTCCAATGTCTTTGTACGTGTGTTAAGAAGTGTAATTTTTTGAAAATATTTGCAGTAACATTTTATGGCTACGTAAATATCCCTTTATGTTAATGTGCACCAACCAATGTTCTTGTACGATTACCTGCATTATGCTTATGAAAATAGTTGGATTTAAATCTAAACGTGTTAAATATTATGTATCTTTTTTTTTTTTTTTGAGAAAGAAAGAGACAGTGCTAGTGGAGGAGGGGCAGAGAGAGAGGGAGTGAGAAAATCCCAAGCAGGCTCCAAGCTGTCAGCACAGAGCCTGATGTGGGGTTCGAACTCACAAGATTGATAGATTGTGAACTGAGCCAGAGCCAAGACCTAGATGCTTAACTGTCTGAGCTACCTAGGTGCCCCATGATATTATGCTTCAAAGACAGCATGGAGTTATGAAAACAATTCAGTAAAATTGTGATTTTCAGTAAAAATGTGATTCATACTGAATCACAATATTAGAAAGGTTAGCCTTTTGTCTTAAAACCATTTTGTCCAATTAAGCTATCAGAGAGGGTATGTTCATAAACATAATTGTAATGTTGCTATTTATTCTTTGCATGATGGCTTTTTTATTTTATTTTTTTATAGGAATACTAACCATTCACTCTTTCATGATGGATTTTGAAACTGCATTTTTCTAGCAACAGTGTGTACCTGTCATCTGATAAAAGTGTGGATAATGCAGTTAGTAATAGCATTTATTGATATGTACATTACTGGAGAGGAAACATGCCCTATATTAGAGGTATTTTGATATAAAATTATGATGAATTTTATAAAATCTTTACAAGAAATATACAAACAGGATCTGCAGGATTACAGTAAAGGAAAGAGAAGAGATAAACAGAGAAGGTTTCCAGCATTGGATTGTCAATTGTTCCTGAGATTACTGTCATTTTCATTTCTTAATATCATCAGTGCCTGAGACTATACTAGCAGGAATACGGTAAATGTTTATTGTTTAAGTGAATAAAAAATTTCTGGAGAAGAAGTTGATGA
The DNA here is from genome assembly GCF_003009895.1 of Hyaena hyaena. Lineage (NCBI taxonomy): Eukaryota > Metazoa > Chordata > Mammalia > Carnivora > Hyaenidae > Hyaena > Hyaena hyaena. The sequence continues at coordinate 1,182,715 of NW_024080858.1, forward strand.
CAGATTTTGAGGGAAGGGGATTCATGAAAGAAGAAGGTAGATGTTTTCTTCCCAGGCCTCTGGAAGATAAAGGCCACAGGGAGAGCTGAGAACAGAAGGGACACATCCATGGGGTGCACAGTTTGAATATTACCTGCTCTTCCAGGCTTTGCCTCAAGAAAAGGCAGACAAAGAACACATTTTTAAAAAGCCAAACTTTAAAAAGGGTCAACTGCTTGAAAATTTCAAAGACTCTTCTTTCATTAGTGTGTAGAAAGCAGGACCAGTTTGGAAGAGGTATGGCTTTATTTAGTTCACCTCCCAGTTGGCCTAGGGGTCTCTTCTGTAGCACCCCTGTCTCAGAAAAATTACTCATTACTGTAGAAGAATGTTGAGATGGATGCTCTTATTTTATTTTCTCACATTCCAGGAAAGTGGGTACCTTGGAAGATGCTCAGGATCTGAGATGGAAAATCCATTGGGGATATATACTTATATAATGTATTTATGTATTTATGTAGTATATATATATATTTATTATATTAACTAGTTGTTTTTTCTGTCTTCTAGTAGTTCAGAGGATTCTTTCCATCCCCACCTATCCCATCAGTACCACTCAAACCCAAATTTAAAAAGCTAGATCACTTCATTCTCATGGTTTCAGGGCTATGACAGAGCAAAAGTCGGTTTGACTTTAGTTTGCAAAAGCCTATGTTATAAAAAGAAAAGAGAAGCTTTGAGGTATAGTGAAAAAAATGTCAATATTTGAGGAATGAGGGATTTTACTTCCAAATCGGTTCTCTGCACTGATGGGAGGAGAGAAGGAAGGGAAGTGTTTCGAGAAGACACTGTGGTGAGTCATGGGGAGAGGAGCCTTGTGTCCCAATGTAGTTAGATCCATAGATAGCTTTGTGCATAGGAAGCAGCAGGACCCCAAGAGGGAGCAGGCTGCCAAGTGTGTCTGGTTGAGACATACAAGGGATTCCCAAGGAACCAACATGGCAGCACCTGCTGAGGGGATCCCAGGGACCCAGAGGCCAAATGGCCAGGGATGAAGGCCACCTCAGCACTTGAGTGGACTGATGAATGAGAACCAGCTGGAACAATGGACTTTCAGGAGCTTGTCTCCACGGATAATTGTCATCAAAGAGCAGATGGCATCCCCTTTTCAGGCCTTGGCACTCTGAAGTCATCTAGACTTTAACCCTGGAAAGCAATAGCTGGTTACCCAGATTGACTGAGATTTGGTTTGTGCCACCCAAATGGGGTGGGGAAGCAAAATAGAAATTGTGTTGAGTTATGAATAGAAAACATTCAAAACGTCTGTAACCTGTGAATCTGTAGACTGAAACTGGCACCATCTTTATGTCATTAGTGTTTCTAAAACTATGGTATGCACATCTGGCAACACAAAGCAAAAATACCCAGTGTTTCCCCTGCAAAACAAAACAAAGCAAACCTGGAAATGCAAAAGTGAATAGAGTCAATGTCCTCTGTTCCCTTTCCCTCCACCAACTTACACATGAATGCCAGTTCTGCTCCACACAGTTAAGAACTGTTAATGGAGCATTTTCCAATCTTTTAGAGGCCAGTAGACAATGATAGGCATCCTCATTAGAGGTTGAAAAAATGGGAAAAAAGGAAAATTGTACTTTCACTAGGTTAATTTTCTTTTTTAAAAATTTTGACTTACTTATTTTTAAAATGTTTGTTAATTTTTGAGAGACAGAAAGGGATAGAACATGAGTGGGGGAGGAGCAGAGAGAGAGGGAGACGCAGAATCCGAAGCAAGCTCCAGGCTCTGAGATGTCAGCACAGAGCCCATGCGGGGCTCAAACACACAAACTGTGAGATCATGACCTGAGCCGAAGTTGGATACTTAACCAGCTGATCCACGCAGGTGCCCCTAGGTTAATTTTTATACTAAGATTTCATTCTTATTTTAAACAAGCTATGAAACCTACCAAGTGCCCATATCATGACCTACCTCAGCAATAAGAAAATGTCTTTGCAGAACCCTGACAAGCAATGATGTGGACTTTTTGTTTTAAATCCAAGCAGCTCCAATGACGCATGAAGTTGCAGAAATCTCGGGGGAGAGGGAAACCCTTACTAATGCACAGGTTATGTTCATTCAACAAGGGGCCATTCAGTGTTGTTCGATGACTGAGAAATTATGTTAAGGTCAAATAAACTGTGGGCTCTGGTTCATAAGACAGTCGAAAGCACACTGCAGTCACAGCAAGGGAGACAGCCTCTCCCAGCTGCCTAGATTTTATCTTTTCCTTGGAAGAACTTACTATACCTTTAATTCTTGGATTGTGATGGAGTTTGCAAATGAGACTATAAATTGATTCTGTTTATAGTTGTAGCAAGGAAAGGATTTTCCATTCCTTTTCCCTTGGAGAAATAATACTTCTCTCACTGTAGACATTTATTTTGAAGGAATTCTGTAAATACAATGGCGCTAAACTATTTGTAATATATTTCACAACTAATAGTAGTGATAGTGATAATAACGATGATTATACCAATGCTAATTTCATAAGCTTATTAAATTACAGTTTTTAAAAATGGCTAGATCACTGAAAAGTGGAGGGCTTCCTGCTTTTATTATAAGCGAAGTTTTTCATTATCACACAAGGCATTAAAATAAATAAAATTACAAGTTGAAATCTTCTTGCACTAGACACATTTCAAGTGCTCAGTTGCTGTGTGTGACTAGACGATATTGTTCGGATAATGCAGAACAATACACAACATTTCCATCATTGCAGAAAGCCCTTGGGGTGCCTGGGTGGCACAGTCGGTTAAGCGTCTGACTTCATCTCAGGTCATGAACTCACAATTTGTGGGTTCAAGCCCTGAGTTGGGCTCTGTGCTGACAGCTCAGGCCTGGAGGCTGCTTCAGATTCTGTGTCTCCCTCTCTATCTGACCCTCCCCTGCTCACACTCTGTGTCTCTTCTCTCTCGAAAATAAAATAAAAACATTAAAAAAAAGAAAGAAAGTCCTATTGGACTGAGCTGCGTACAGGTATGGCGGTATAGCAGGAGGGGGAAAGTTTGAAATATTACTGTCACAGTTTCATTCTTTATATACTGTATAAACACAAAACTTTTCTGTTAAGAGCATGTTTATAGTAATACCATGGTGTTACTATATCCTACTAATTTTCCAATAATCACTGACCAGCTGACTGACTGACTGAAGAATATTTTCCTGATTTTCATGTGGTATGAAAGGAATGACTAAAATAAAAAAATGGCTTATTCTACTGCCTTGAGTTAACGGGTATCCTTTTAATGAAAATTAAAATAGGGATTACATGACTATTCTTATTTCAATCTTAGCCTGCAGATCCAAATCACATTTCTAAAGAAGAATTAATTAATTCTTTCATGAATTCTGCACCAAAATGTTTGTTTCTTTTTTTTTAGTATTTATTTCCTCTGCCCTTAAAGATCATTTGCGGAGACCCCATCATAAATGTTTGTATACATTCAATGGGCTTACAGTGTCCCTTTATGTATTTGGTAATAAACTAGTCTTACATGTCCTAGTGTGCTCACAGAAGGAACTCTGAGGTCAAACTTATTTGGAGTTTTCACATTGAGTCAGATGAAGGAATCCGTTCATTTTAAAGCCTAATCTTTATGTCCGTAATCTCTATCTTTTCCTGTGTTTACTTTTGAAATCCAGTTTTACTGAAAACTGTAGAATAACAGCTTGCCCTGAGGAAGTGAGTCAGTGTCTCCATGAAATAAACGGATTAAATTCTGAGTATAGTAATACCCATTCGGGTTCTAAGTGATAGAACCATGTGACAAGGCCTAGAAACAAGTAGGGGCTGTTTTGGAGGAAACTGGTGTGGATCTTGGAAAGCCAAATATACTCTTAAATTGAAGATGAGTCCCTGAAGATGGGTAGGAAAAAAAGATGTACTTTTTCAGTGACATAAGAATCCATACTTAGGATGACACCAGTATAGATCTGTCTATTAATGTAAGGAGAGACATTCTTATTTATAAAGTAGAGTTGTTAAATCCAGAATCTATTTCTAAGACAGATAATTTTGAAAGGAACTGTTTTGCTGTTCCTTTGAGTGAGTGATGAAGTTTCTTCTTTACTTTTTTAACTAAATGCACTTCGTGACTTCGGTTTTTTAAAAACGCATTTTTAAAATAGAGTCAGCAGCATACACGTTGGTATCATTATTCCATCAGTTTCTCCCTACATACAAAGAAAGTCTAGCCACATTTTCCTATAGTACTTATTCTCTTTCAAAACATCCCTCTAGTGCCTGCTCTTCTCCCTTTTCTAGGGCCAAGAGGGTGAAATGAGGATCCAGAAAAAGTGAAATATGGTCAAAGTTTCCTCTCAAACAGTGAGTTTTATGGTAATACCATCAAAGTAGGAATCATTATGTTTCTGCTTTTGACCTGCTGATTTTATGAGTGAAATTATTCTTACTCCTCAGTAGCTATTCTACCTTGCACTCAAGCTGTGCTCTATATTGTAGTTTGTGACTACCATGTTCAAATTTATTTTTTAATAATCTTTTTAGATTGACTATTCAAAAGCAGTATGAAAAAATTACTTACCTTATATTTCCTTTTGAAATATACTTAAAAGACTAGATTAAAAATACAACGCATGGACAGAATTCAAGACGGAGGCAGAAAACCAACTCACTTTGCCAACAGACACACCAAATTACAGTTTCGCATGGATCGTTTGTCTCTGAAAAAGAACTGAAAACTAGAAGAACTGCTTCTCCACAAGAAAGGATAACAGCACTACATCGAGCTGGGTGAGAGAGAGATAGGTAGCCATGGCAAAAACCCCTACCCCTGTCACAGTGACCCCTATGGAAGGATATCACCAGTCCTGTGCTTCGCCTAGTGGAGCAAGGGCTTGGTGCCCCACATCATCACCCCAACCCTTGGAATCTGTACAAGAGGGATGAGCTCCTTGAAATCCTGGCTTAGAAAACCAGTAGGGCTGATGTCCAAGGGACCCAAAGTGCTATAGGAAACTGAAATTCTTCTAAAGGGCTCAAGTTGGGTCTCACTTGCCCAGGGATCCAACACAAAAGTACCAACTTGAAAGTTCTTAGATTGTATGTGAAGAAGATTCATTTGCTGGTTGGGAGCATCCGCTGGAGGGTGGAGGGGCTCTGTCTACAGATGGAAGTTCTGGCAGATGTTGTTTGGGCACTCCGCCCATCCTGCCGGATAGGTGGGCATGCTCCCATGTGACACCCTCTCACTGCCTGGCTGGGGCTGGCCAGGGTGAGCAGTCATGGTGATGTCTTGCTATCTTACTGAGGCTGGAGAGTGTGGGTAGTCATAGCAATCCCCCACTTCCTGGTGGAGGGCAGGGGGAAGTGGGAGCAGATCTGGCATTCTCCTACCAAACCACAAGAGTGCAGACAAGGCACTCTCCCAGAGCATTACTGAAACCTCAGGGCACATTCAGTCGAGGCATTTTTCTACTGCCCTTCTGAAGCCACTGGGCATGCCCCACCCCGTACACTCTTTCAGCTGCTTGTTAAAGGCAGTGCAAGCCACATAGGGGATGTCCCTTGTTTGCCTGGCCCTGGTGGCTAAGGGGGCTGGCGTTCATGAGCTCTAAGGGACATAACAATCAGAAAGACAGATTTTGGCAGGCCAACACGCTATGGCACTGCATAGACAGCCAACTGAAACACACCCCCAGTCTTCCTGGATCTACCTATTTGCTTACCCTGGAGCTCCAGCCTGAAGGACAAGCTTCAGGTTTCCCACACATCTAGAGGCCATGAAGTTACTCTCAGGGAGACATTATCCTTGCTTCTTCCTTGGTTTATAGACTCCCTTGGTTGCAGCTCCATGAGGCTTCCCAGAAAGGAGCTTACACCCTTGTCTGCAGTCCTGAATTTTTCAAGTTACCCAGGGAGCACCTCCAGCTCTCTCAATATGGAAGCCAGTAGGATTTATGATTGCAGCCCCATGACTGTATATATTTACATACCTTAGAAATTGCTGCCTGAGGAGGGCGCTGGGTCTCTCAGTCTGTTAAGTGTCTGACTCTTGGTCTCAGCTCAGGTCTTGATCTCAGGGTTGTGAGTTCAAATCCTGCATTGGGCTCTGTGCTGAGCATGAAAGCTACTTAAAAAATTGCTGCCTGAAGATCTAGCTCCCAATCAGCCTGAAACTAGGTGTTAAAGGAGATTCTTCCCCTTGGAACACCAACAGGTCTTGGAACACTGTCAACAGTGGAGACATATGAAGAATAAGTAATCCTGCTTAGACAACTATAAAGGTTTGAGAGACAACCAAGAACTAGGACAAGGGTAAACGAGAAAGATCAACACCTACACAAAGCCACTCCTTCAAGATTGAAAGATGTAGCCATTTCTCCTAATACACAGAAACAAACACTGTGAGTCAAGCAAAATGAGGAAAGAGAGGAATATGTTCCAAATGAAAGATAGGACAAAGTCTTAGAGACTTAATGATACAAGGATAAGTAATCTACTTGACAAAGAATTCAATGTAATGGTTATAAAGATGCTCATCATACTTTGGAGAAGAATGGATGGAGGAACACGGAAAGAACTTCAATAAAGAGATAGAGAATATAAGAAAGTACCAAGCAGAAGTCACAGAGCTGAAGAATATAATACCTGAACTGAAATTGAAGGGTTCACCAACAGCTTGGATGAGACAGAAGAACAGACCAGCAAGTTGGAAGATAAAGCACTGGAACCCACCCACACAAAGTAGCAACAAAGAAAAAAGAATTTTAAGAATTTGAGAGACCTATGAAAACAAACTATTAAGTGGGATATCTTTTACATTATAGAGGTCCCAGAAGCAGAAGAGGCTTGGGGAGATAGAAAAATTATTTCAAGTAATAATGGCTGAAAATTTCCTTAACCTGGGGAAGAAACAGACAGCCAGCTCTAGAAAGCCCAGAGAGTGTCCAATAAAATGAACCCACAGACAACCATACCATGACTTTAACAGAAATGAGTAAGAATGGGAACAAGGTAGCCAGAGCCTATCTAGAAGGCCTATGGTTGTTTAAGTACATATAAACCTGCCACACTAGCTTAGAAGTCAGTTTGTAACTATACACTTTTCTTTATAGTGATACTGAGAATGTTCCAGAAGTAAGTGTATTTTATGCTCCTGGACAGGCTTATATTTTCACTTAAGCAGGAAAACAATGGGGTCCAGAAGAATGTTTGGGGCCCAAAATTACTGTTATGATATTTGCTTGAGTGAATATGGAGCTGCTTTCCCATTTGCACATGCAGCAACTTCTAGAAGCCAGCTTGGCTTGCTCGGTGTCCTTAGAGAGTTTGAGATGCCACTCAGGATGTCTGGCTTATCTTTAATCAGGAGGCTGAATCTCTGCAGGAAACATAGGCCTCTAAAGATTGTGTGACAATAAATGAAGGAAAACAGATTTTAAAGGAAGACTATCCTTTCTGCTGGAGAATATGTATCTGTAATTCTCCAATCTGCTGGAAATTTAAAGAAGACACTTTAACTTCCAGGCTAATTGTTCAGTTGTTACAGATGGAAAATGAAAAGTAACATACATAGACTTCTACAATAAATGATGATATGGCTTCAGACAAAAATCAGGGCCTCAGATGTGCATACTTTGTAGATGAGAATGATTCGTAGTGACCTTTTTACATTGACTAATGATGTGGACCTCTGACCAGCAGGTTTCACAACAGTTTGGAGAGCTGTTTCCATATTTTTAATTCTTAGGGGAGAAAGAACAAAAGAATGTATAGTAGAGGCAGAGGAAAAGTTCCTCAGAAGAGGGAAAAATATGTGCTAGTGGCAGTAGAAAGAGAAAAGGGTAGGGTTTTACAGGGGATAAGAGGTGTAGACCTAATAAGAGAAAACATGAAATTTTGGATATCCCACAAGGAATATGCATATATTGGCTTGCGAATTTTGATCATTCTTCAATAACAGAAGCTGAGGGAAAAGAGTAATTTTTGAACGTTAAACGAGCGATTTCTACTTTAAAATAAATGTAAATATTTCATGAGTGCTTAAAACATTTCACTGCTTAGGAGCTGTCTTATGAGTTTCTCTCTTCACTAGGAATCAAAAAATATTTATGGAGCACCCACTTAAGGAAGAGCAATATATTGGTTCTTTTGGGTGATGGTGAAGAAATATGACATGGTCTTTGCCATTAGGGGGTTTGCAAATCAGTAATGAGGCAAGACTCTCAAACATGAAGCAAATGGAGGAAGGAATGAATAAGGTGAGATAATATTTTAATGGTACAGACATCAAATATGAAGTCTAGAGGAAAAAGCAGGTTCCCTGGAAGAAGTTAGATCTTGATGGATGGATGAGGTTTGGAGGGGAAGATGGGCAAAGGAGAGATCGTTGAGGCAGAGGAATGATAGATGGGGTCTGGGAGACCTGAACGGGCACCCCATGTTCTTAGGGCAGCAGGAGGCTGGCTCCTAGCATGGTTGGGAGAAAAGAGTAGAGAGGGGAAAGCCTGAGGCTGTATCCTGACAGAGAGGCCCACCCAGTGGTCCCTATTATAGTGAAGGATGTGTATGAATCCCTTGAGGAACCACAGAACTACCAGTTATTCAGACGGTGGTTAAGGAACAAAAGAGAGTCTCTTTTTTATTCAGGGCACTCATGTAAGCTAGTTTATTTTTATTTCTTAATTTTTTATTAATAAAGTAATGATCAATCCTTCAACAATTCCTTTACCAAAGGTGATTGAATTTCCTTGTTTAGGTCACAATCCATGTTTAAATGAGACACAATTATTCTAAAATTTTACTTATAGTTAAAGTTTCTCATTTGTTTGAAAACTTAGGTAGATCCCAGATATCATTCAGAGTTTTCTTCCTTATTAGTTTGTATAAATATTGATTCGCCCTAGAAATGAGTTATGGATAGGAAGGATTTTTTTTTTTTTGCACTATACAACACAGCATTCCAGAAAACCCTCATTTCCGTTGATGAATGGCTATTGGCATACAGAAATCTGGCATGTGGTTGAGGAGAAGGGATACAGCTGACATGAGAAAAGCTTGAGAAGGAAACCATAATCCCCCTTCAAATTCGCTGCTTATTAGAGGAGCTAAAATGATTAAGCAGCTGGAGGTTTTGATGTATGAGGAAAGATTAAAAGAATTACATGTGTATAGGTTGGCTGAAGAGCTAAGGAGTGTATGCGCATGTGTGTGGGGAGGCGGCCTGATAGCCATTTGCAGATAATTGAAAGTATAAACCCCAAAGAAGGAGAGGGATTGTGAAGGTGGTCTTTAGGGGATTATCCAAGGGTAATGAATGAACTGAAGAAAAGAAAAAAAAATGCTTTCATCAGGATGACTTTCACAATGGGCGAGACTTAAGAGGCCATAAAAGAATCTCCCAGGAGAGGTGGTAAAATTCCCATCCCTTGAGTCATTCGGAGGAGGCCTGTCAACTTTTGGGAGTGCATAGTGCTGTCCTGTGGGGGAAAAGATTTGGTAAGCAGGACCAACCTTTGTCCTAGTGTTTTAGAGTTCAATTTCTAAGATGAATCAACTGATAAACAATAAATTGGAAACTCCCCAGGAACTTTGTCTCATTTCACTGTTAATTTTCTTCAAATGATACAGACATGTTCCTCACCTCCTCCTCTTCTGATTTCCATGCGTTGACTTTGACATATCATTATTTAGGGGACATACAGGTTCAATGGTAGACAGATTGCAGACTGAAGCCATAAGCAGCAGGTAATTCAGCACATGGCAATACTGAGGAAGCCCCATGCACTGTAGCCTCTTTTCCAAACATGATTGCTGTCTGTTCCATTAGGAGGAATTTCTGTATTTCATTCCTCAGGGTCCTTTAGGGTTAGTGTTTGGATGCTGCTACTTTTGGAAACATAATTGGTCAAAGTTTTCTCCAGTATCATGACTAGGCAAAAATTCTTTCCGGTGACTTTTGATAAGAACAACAGTATGTCTGTTTTTATACTTACAGCAACCCAAAGAGATGGGATCTGAGAACACTCCATTTTAATGTTAGTGGAATAAAAAAAAATTCCCATGACCTTGTAGGATCATATCCTATGATCTCATAGTTTCTCTTTTAGGTTTTTTTCTTTTTTTTTTTTAATTTGTTTTTAATGTTTTATTTATTTCTAGGAGAGAGAGAGAGACAGCGTGAGCAGGGGAGGGTCAGAGAGAGAGGGAGTCACAGACTGAAACAGGCTCCAGGCTCTGAGCTGGCAGTCAGCACAGAGCCCGACGCGGGGCTCGAACCCACGAACCGCGAGATCATGACCTAAGCGAAAGTCGGACGCTTAACCGACTAAGCCACCCAGGCGCCCCTCTTTTAGGTTTTTTTCACCTGTTGAAGGAAGACGAAATGATTCTCACATGAAGATTTACATAGTAGTTTTTATGTGATTGCTAACCAGAAATAACCTAAATATCAAGAGTAGATTAAAAAGTTTTGTTATGCCTTTATAATATATTTTCGGAGCTACAATGTTCATGGTTCTGAGGAAAACATAGTAATATGAGAAAAGGCACATGATTACATTTGAAGAAGTAGTAAGACATTCAAACACACTAACATACTAAAAGTAATTAGGTAGAAAGGTGGATGGATAAATGGATAGACATTTATGTTTATATTAGCTTTGAAATATGTGAGTGGTGGGTTTATGAATAATGTTAAATTTCTTCTTCATACTTCTTTACATTTTCTAGGATTAGTACATACTACTCATCAGACTGTTATTTAAACAGATTTTTACCTTTATTTTTTCTGTAGTTTCCAGTTTTTATTTAAATTCCAGTTAGTTAATATACAGTGTAATATTAGTTTCAGGTATAGAATTTAATGATTCATCCCTTACACACAGCACCCAGTGCTCATCACAAGTGCCCTCTTTAATACCCATCACCCATTTAGCCCACCTCCTCTCCAGCAATCCTGTTTGTTCTCTATAGTTAAGAGTCTGTTTTATGGTTTGCCTCTCCACCACCCAAGTTCATTTGTTTCTTAAATTCCACATGTGAGTGAAATCATATGGTATTTGTCTTCTTCTAACTGACTTCATTTGCTAGGATGGTACTCTCTAGCTCTATCCACATTGTTGCAAATGGCAAAATTTTATTCTTTTTGATGGCTAAGTAATATTCCATCACATATATATTATATATATATAATATATACCACCTCTTCTTTATCCATTCATTAGTTAAGCCATATTTGGGCTCTTTCCATAATGTGGCTATTGTTGATAATGTTGGTATAAGCATCGGTGCGTATATCCCTTCAGATCAGCATTTTTCTATCCTTTGGGTAAATATCAAGTAGTGCAATTGCTGGGTCATAGTGTAGTTCTATTTTTAATTTTTGAGGAACCTCCATCATGTTTTCCAGAGTGGCTGCACCAGTCTGCATTCCCATCTACAGAGTAAGAGGGTTCTCCTTTCTCCACATCCTCATCAATATCTATTGTTTCCTATGTTGTGAGTTTTAGCCATTCTGACAGGTGTGAAGTAATATCTCATTGGAGTTTTGATTTGTATTTCCCTGATGGTCAGTGATGTGGAAATGTTTCCCTTTAAAAAGTAAAAAAATATATACTAAAAACCCAGGTATTTGGATATGAGTGTGTTTCACTAAGAAATGGACTACATGCATAGAGTTCAGAACGGACTTTTCTGCATAAAAAATACATTAAGTGGAAACAGTTGTGATGCTTCTGTACAATTCAAAAGTAAAAAGTCGATCTTTTGTGTTTTTTTATCCAAAATAGTTTGATAAGCTGAAGCTAGAAGAAAGTTGAAGATTAGTTTATGTCAGTTCCCAAAAACCTTAGCACATAACCAAAATATTTTATGTTTACTTCAAAAAAGCCTTCATAGGGGTACAATATTGGACGTTTTAAACAGCGCTAGCAAAGATAAACACATTTCTATTGTTGGCTTATTAGAATCTTAAATATGGTGATATATATATGTGTGTATGTACATATAAAGAGTATGTCCAACTCTTTGAGAGAGGGATATTAAAACATCATATTTGACAGTAATTCAGTGGAGGAATTATGATGAATGAGGGATAAAACAATTTTTTGCTATTACCTTTGTTATTAAGTTTTTTTCTTATAACTTTCATTATTGAGTGTTGTTTTAGAAGATGGGAATTATAAAAAATTATAACAGAAAGAAATAAATAATCAAATGAAAGCATGTACACTCAAAAACTTTCATGAGACTCATAAATAAAAACTGTAAAAGTTTATTCATTTATTCTGCAAACTTTCTTTTAAAAAAGTTTTTTTAATGTTTATTTATTTTTGAGAAAGAGAGAGAGAGAATGGGGGAGGGGCAGAGAGAGAGACACACACACACACACAGAATGTGAAGCAGGCTCCAGGCTCTCAGCTGTCATCACAGAGCCAATGCAGGGCTGAACCTATGAACTGTGAGATCATGATCTGAGCCTAAGTGAAACGTTTAACCACTGAGCCACCCAGGCGTCCCTATTCTATAAACTTTCATTGTGTTCTAAAGTCTGGGGCTACATCAATGAATGAAAAAAGGACCAAAATTCCTGTCACTGAGAAGCTTTTATTATGGCAAAATTTACTTATTTTTTAAGTATATTTTTAAAGTTTATTTACTGTTGAGAAACAGAAAGAGACAGAGCATGTGCATGAGAGGGGCAGAGAGAGGGGGAGACATAGAATCCAATCCAGTCTCCAGGCTCTCAGCTGTCAGCACAGATCCTGACATGGATCTCGAACTCACAAACTGTGAGATCATGACCTGTGCTGAAGCAGGACGCTTGACCAACTGAGTCACCCAGGCGCCCTATGGCAAACCTTAAATCTTCTGTAACATGCTAAGTCTCTGCATGTACTCACAAATTTTGTAGAAATAATTTTTACATAAATTTTTGCATCTGTTTGTTTTCTAGCAGAAGTAAAAGTATTGAACTAAAATTACATATATATGTGTATACGTGTGTGTATATATGTATATAAATATATGTATATGCATATGTATATGTATGTATTCCTGACAGCTACTGTTAAAATGATCTAAATTGACTCGTGGTTTTTTTTTTACTAATGTAAATAATTCTCTTAGCATCTTTCATTACTTTTTATTCAGTTTCTTCCATCAGCTTGATATGCTACTTTTGATGGGATATAAAGTATTTGTATGCATATGCATATATATTCTATTTTATTAATTTACCTATTCTTCTTCAATATGAAGAAGCAGGAGATAGCAGACATATTAATTTACTTTCCCAACCGTTACAGCAAAAATGTCGATTGTCTAAATTATTTGAAGAAACATATTCAAAATAAAATAAAACAAATAAAGCAGACTGTATAGTAAAAAAAGAAAACAATGAAATTTAAAGCACAACAGAACATGTGATAGCAGATATAAGACCAAAATAGTGTATTGATAAATATGAATGGGCTAAATGACCCCTTCCCCCAGTTCTGATTGGATTATAAAGCAGCACACAACTAGTAATGGCTACGTGAGCTACATCTTTAAAAAATAACTTAGAAATGTCGAAACTAAAAGAATAGGAAAAGGCATAACAAGAAAATCAAGGGTCATAATCTTAACTCCATAGTAGAGTAGAATCAGATAAAAAAAAGGATTATGTGAGATAAAATATGATAATCAGTAAGTATCTATGCACCGAGTTATTTTAACTTGGGAAAGTTCCTATTTCTGTTCTTTTGTTTCTTCACATGTAGAGTAGAAAAGACAGATTAATAAACAGGACAGGCAGGACTGAGTCTAGTTTCTGAGTACTATTCTTTACTATATCACATGTAAGGATTTGCCCTACTTTTCTGATTCAAGAGTGTATACATGGCAGATTTTTTGGAAGGTTTAATACCATTGAAGGTAATAATTACAATCAAGGGCAGTAGAGCCAATCACTTACAATTGAACCCTGCTCTGAAAACTTTCACGACCCTCTTCATAGGGAGCTAGCTCACCACCTTTCTTCATTTCTTGTTCTTTCTTTTCTCCTTCAGCCTGGCCAGATACCTTGAAAATGATCCCTTTTATATTGCTAAAGTATCTGGTTCTCTTTTTCTCACTTCCAGCCCATGCTGGTCATGCTCTGAGGGCCCACATCATTCAACCAGAAAGGCTGATCAAAGGTGCTTTTTTCAACAGAGGGCTTTTCTTTCTCTTAAAAGGAATTCTGATGTTTGTTGTGAAATTACTCTTTTTTTCTTCTCCCCATTGCATACTTTTTGTGCTATAGTTGAGGGTATTTTTTGTCTTACTTTTATTGACATATGTTTGAAAAATAAAATTATATATATTTAAAGTATACAATGTGATGAGTTCATATATATGTGCACATGGTGAAATGATTATCACAATCAAGCTAATTAACACATCGCTTAGTATAGTTACCATTTTTTTGAGTGTGATGGGAACACTTTAGATCAACTCTCTTAGTGAATATCTAGCATACAGTGCAGTGTTATTAACTATAGTCTCCAGGCTGCACATTAGATTTGTAGAACTTATTCATGTTATAACTGAAAGTTTTATACCTTGACCAACCTTTCCCTGATTCCTCTACCCCTCAATCCTTGGCAACTACTTGCCATACTGTTTCTATGAGTTTGACTTATTTTTTAAAAATTTTTAATGTTTATTTAGTTTTGGGAGACAGAGCAAGCAAGGAAGGTACAGAGAAAGAGAGAGGGAGACACAGAATCTGAAGCAGGCACCAGGCTCTGGGCTGTCAGCACAGAGCCCAATGTGGGGCTCAAGCTCACGAACTGTGAGGTCATAACCTGAGCTGAAGTTGGATGTTTAACCAACTGAGCCACCCAGACCCCTTGGCCCCCACTTTGTTTTTAGATGCCACTTATAAGTGAGATCATACAATATTTGTCTTTCTCTGTCTGACTTATTTCACTGAGCATAATGTCCCCCAGTTTCGTCCATGTTCCTGCAAATGGCAGGACTTCCTTCTTTCTAATGCTGAATAATATCCCATGGCTGATCAGTCCTTCTATCCATCTATCTGTTTGTCTGTCTGTATCTATCTATCTATCTATCTATCATCTATCTATCTATCTATCTATCTATCTATCTATCTATCTATCTATCATCTATCATCTATCCCCCACATCTTCTTTATCCATGTATCTTTCGATGGACACTTCAATTGTTTCCATGTCTTGGTGATTGTAATAATGCTGCAATGAACATGAGAGTGCAGATATGTTTTCAAGATACTGACTTAGTTTCCTTGTAGATACTCCCAGAAATAGGATTGCTGGATCACATGGTAGTTTTATTTTTAATTTTTTGAGATTTGGGAGTTGAGATATTGATGGATCACTATAAATTATGCCAAACAATTTCATTCTTTTTGTAGCTCATACTCATTAGCTGATCCCAGCTGCACTTAAGATTTTGATATTTTGTTCATCAGAAATTTTCACATTAATTTTTATTTCTAAAAAAATATTACATAAAAGTATTATTATCTTATTTACTGAGCTTTTGACACTCTTTTAAATTTTGTGGCCAGGGCACGTGCCTCACTTGTCTAATCCGAGGCTTGGCCCTGTGCATTTATCAGAACTAGTATTAAGCAATTACATAAGAAGGCAGTGTCATAGTACTGTGTTTGCAAAGTCTTTTCTGGTAGATATAATTTAATTCTTTTTTTCATTTTTCTCTCACCGAGCTTAAAAAGCTTGCCAGTTCTTTTTTATTATCTTTAGATCATTTTCAAGTAATCTTAGATAACAGTTGGAGTGCAGTCCAATTCTTGATTTATTTGCCCATTTGTTAGGGAAGCTAGCAATACTTGTTCACCAACTAAATTAATTTCTGACGAGTTTTTAAAGTCTTCATCTGTTGTAGTATAATACTGCAACTGAGAAAGTTTCTGGAATTTGGGAAGACCAGGTAGTTCTGAAAAAAAAAATCTAAGTTAGTACAAAATCTATTTGTAAGTCCTCAAATAACAAAACCCTTGGACATTTTTGTTTTCAGAAATAATCCTTCCTAGAAAAATGCTCTCCTACTTTATGTAAGTGAGGAAACGATAGCTTTTGAGAGAATGTTCTAGAAGAGTGTTGGATGTGTGCAGATACTGAGTTATTTAGTGAAGAAGCAGGCAAGAGAAGAGGGTAGTTTTGTATGGTTGGGGGAACAGTCTAATGGTTCTGTCACTTAAAAATTGTAAATATTTACATATATTCTTGTGGATATGAAGAAAAAGGTTCTTATAAAAAGATTGTAATTAAGGAGGGAAACCATAAGAGACTCTCAAATACAGAGAACAGACTGAGGGTTGATAGGGGCTGGGCAGGAGGGGAAAGTCAGTGATGGGCATTGAGGAGGGCACTTGTTGGGATGAGTGCTGGGTGTTGTATTGAAACCACTTTGACAATAAATTTTATATAAAAATATTGTAATTAAGGTTTTGGAGGCATTAGGGTACTCGATCTACAAGAAAGGCAGAATAGAAAGAATGTAGATGGAATTAAAGACTGGCTTGAGATCCAAAGGAAAGACTTTTGGGGACTCTATTTTCTGTATTTGAGGCATATCTTTAAAAGAAAAAAAAGGGAAGCTTTTAGCAGAAACAGGTCAGGACTAAATATTTTTGTTGACTCTCTGCACCCAGTAATTGCGCTTATGAGATGACCAGCATGGCAGGCAGCCCAGCTTTGCTCAAGAAGTCCTTGGTTCACCTCCAAGTGACCATTGGTGAACAGGGTCTCCTCACTGTGTTATTAATTAACCCTGGCAGACCTTCAGTATTTTCATTACCTTGGCAGAGAGTGGGCTTTTCCCTCAGCGCGCTGGCTAACCTTGGACACTGTACTTATCTCCATGCCAGCGCTGCACTGAAGTCATTAAAATCCTCACATTTAACCCTGCTGCTAATGGCTGATGTTGCAACAGTCTTGGAAACAGTGAAACCTTAGCCAGGTGTCATTTATTTCTTTAAAAAATGCTACAGAACGTCCAGGGTCCCCTTTCTCTTCTGAAATAATTATAAAGAGTCCCTTGTTGCAGTTCATCAGTTTATCTGGGAATAGAAAAATCAGAGTATAATGTACTATGATATTTGCCTCACCTGAGAATATCACCTGAAGACATCGCCTGAAGAAATCAGATTCATGGCTCATATTTAACCTAGGGCCAAAGAGTGAGAACCACAGTATGTTGGAATTGTAGAGTCCAATCCCCATATATACACATGATTTTTCTTAATAACATCCCCAGATATTTTGTCATTTAAACTCTGTCTGAGTCCTTTCATTAACGGAGATCTTAACTATTTAATACAGTCAATTTCATGTTTGGGAAAGAAGTATGGTTCAAAGACAAAAATCAGAAGATTTGAAGTTGTAAACTCAATTTAATATTGAGGATATTTAGGAGCCATGTTGTATTTGGGGGTGAAACTTAGCTTCTCAAAGCCTCAGTTTCCCCTTCTATGACACAAAATTTAAATATCTACTTCAAAGGGTTGTTATGATAATTAACTGCTGGAAAATAAGGTATATTTATGTGTACTTCCTGTCTCCTGGGAGTTACTACACTGAAGTCACACTTCTCTTTTATGTACTACATAAAATACTTTGAGTTATACTTCCACTTGACAGTGGGCGGTGGGTCTTTTGTTATGCTATTGGTTGTACCATTGTTTCTTACCATGAACATTTTGGGGAGTCCTTTAGGTCTAGATGTTCCACAGAGCCATTCTCAGTGCAGTCTTCTGGGGTTCTGCTCTGCTCTTCTCTTGAGCCATTTCTGCTATTTCAGATAATCATGTTGATTTTCCTCTGGCTGTTGTGCTTTCTCTTACATAGCATCACTGCCAGCATGGGTTACAGAGCCTGCTCCGTCCTTCATGGCAAAGGCAGAATGTAGATACAACTTTTAATGGCACATTATTGGAGCCTTGGGGAAATGGATGGAAATTCCAGCAATAAAAAATCTAAAAGTAATTACTAAAAAGTTCTCAAATACATGAATGAGACTTAGACCCATTACAGGGTTCTCTCCATTTTACTGAGCTCCTAGCTTGCCTTACTGTGAAAGACCTCTAGCCCTGGCCTTCGTTCCTGGCCTTTGGCCATGTTATAGGGGCCACCTTACCACTTACCTCAAGTTACAACTTGAGGTAATCCTTAAGTAATGTCATCTGTTTCAAATTCAGTCCCCCAAGTCTTTGTGACCTTGAGATGGAAAAGTTTTTTCTCTTCAAATCTTTAAATCTGCCCCAGAATTTAACTGTACCCAGGAAGATGGGCCATGGAAACTTCTAGTAACCTGGGGAATATTTCTTATGTCTTCCCAGCAATGTGTAGTACAGTCTAACTATAGAGAATGCAATCATTTCTAAGAGAATGTAATAATCTAATGTTAGTATTTTTCCCAAACACAGCCTTTCCCTTTCCTCTAGCTCAGCATAAACACCAAGTTTGTATTTTTTCCTGAAAATTTTATAACACACATATGTATACATATATGCACGTGCGTACGCACACACACACACACACACACACACACACATGCACACACGTGTTGAAACCTAATTCCCAGCGTGATGATATTAGGAGGTGGGGGAGCCTTTGAGAAGTGATTAGATTATGAGGATGGAACCTTCATGAATGCGATTCAGTGCCTGAGAGCTCCCTTGCTCCTTCCTCCATCTGAGGGCACAGTGAGAAGATGGCTCCCACCAGATACCACATCTGCTCCCACCTTGATCTTGGACTACCCAACCTCCAGAACTGTGAGAAAAACATTTGTGCTGTTTATAAACCACGTAGTCTGTGGTATTCTGTTATAGCAGCTTGAACAGACTAAGCAAATATATACACATACACATATACAAATACATACATATATATATAAACATATGTATACAGTAGTTCCAAGATCCTCGGTGGATACCTAAAACCGCAGATAGTACTGAACCCTATAAACTATGTTTTTTTCTAATACATACATACCTTTGATAAAGTTTAATTTATAAATTAGGCATATTAAGAGATTAGCAACAGGGGTGCTTGGGTGGCTCAGTCGGTTAAGTATCAGACTTTGGCTCAGGTCATGATCTCGTGGTTTGTAAGTTCAAGTTCATAAGTTCTGTGCTGACTGCTCAGAGCCTGGAGCCTGTTTTAGATTACCTCCCCCTCTCTCTGCCCCTCCTCTGCTGATACTCTTTGAGCTAAGCCAAAGCCAGATGCTCAACCAACTGAGCCACCCAGGTGCCCCTGTAGCTTTTATGTTTATGAAACCCATTGGGTTGGTTTATCTAGAAAGAGAAGCAAGTTTATCTTAATATTTAAACTAAAGTCTCTCAAAACAAAGAATGATGCTTGAAACTTATAATTGAGTTTTTCCATTCTCCTCTCATCTAGTGTTCAGAACTATTTAGTGGAACAAGAATCCACCTGTCATATATTTAAACTTACTGACACATACCGAGTGTTCAGGAATACCAGTTTCCCTTTCTAATCTTTAAAAACTTTTCCTTCAGTTGTGCCAAATCCATTTCTCCTACATTTTCTTTCATAGATCCTACTGTGATGCCTTAGGAAGCTGTACTATTTCATAGCTTTTAAATTGCAGCTTTGCCCAATATTTGGGTTTTTACAGCTGCAAAAGGGCAACACAGATTTAAACTTGTCTTAGTAAGTGTTGAGGTACAAAATGTGCCTCAGGAAATCACACACCACATACCACACACACACACACACACAAACACATACACACATACATACACACACACCTACTTTCTGGGTATGAAATGAAGGACTGGCCTTTTTTTAATATGCCTGTTTTCCTTGGATTGGGAAGGAAAACAGAGAATTTTGAGAGTCAAGTGCTGCTATTTTTTGGAAAAGGAAGATCTGTAATTCACAGTTAAAACTTTATTTAGTGCATAAGTTATACATTTTATCTTTCAGAAATTGGACTAATCTAAGGTAAAACAATTTTTATTATTTCTCTGACTTTTCTCTTAGTAACTTCTTTTACTATCAGTATTTGTGAGACAGGGGCACTTGGGTGGCTCAGTTTGTTATGCATCTGACTTTGGCTCAGGTCATGAGCTCACTGTTTGTGAGTTCAAGCCCCACGTTGGTCTCTGTGCCGACAGCTCAGAGTCTGGAGCCTGCTTCAGATACTGTGCTTCCCTCTCTCCCCTGTTCACATTCTGTCTCTCAAAAAGAAAATAAACATTCAACAAAATTTAAAAAAATATTTGTCAGACAGAAGGGGGACTCATGCAGCAGGCTTTCCCCAGGTGTCACATCTAGGCGAAGGATGGAATTTTGTCTTTAGCATCTCATCACCTTACTTGACAAAATAGCACTCATTCAAAGTTTTATTAGCCATCCATCCATTTTTCCATCCACCCATCCATCCGTGCATTTATTATTCATGATCTCATCAACTCTTTCAATGTCTTAGTGACTTCCTTTATAATTCCTCTGAGGGGGAGAGAGACAGAGAGAGAGAGAGATTTGAAGTTGGTCTTTGCAAGGATTCTTATATACTATATTTGATTACACAGTTACCTTGTTCACTTTCAAATATTTCTTTGACTTAGGAATTTCTTTGACATAGGAATTGTCAAATTTTAGAACCATTGCAAGGTATGAGAGATAGCAACTACAATAGATATTTTTATTTTAAAATAATTTTTAGAAGATGGAATCAATAGATTAATACAGACAAAATCACATTTAATATGTGTCTACATGAAAAAAATGTAGATATACATTTATACAGGTGCAAATTGGGGCAGCATGACTAAACAGCAGAACCTATAAAAGAGATTCCAAAATTTTTTATTTTAATTTTTTTTTTTACGATTATTTATTTTTGAGAGACAGAGTAAGACAGTTCATGAGCAGGAGAGGGGCAGAGGGAGAAGGAGACACAGAATCCGAAACAGGCTCCATGCTCTGAGCAAACATTCAGCACAGAGCCTGATGTGGGGCTTGAACCCATGAACGATGAGATCATGACCTGAACTGAAGTAGGACGCTTAACCTACTGAGCCACCTAGGCACCCCGAGGTTCCAAAATTTTTATTGACATGTGTTTCATTCTACAATGAGGCTTTAAAAATTATGTCTTTTTATTCTGCATTACTAGAAAAATTAATATCTGGAGAAATGGGAATTTAGTATGCTTCTATGTTTTACTTAGATAAGACTCAGAGCATGGTGTCCCCTTCTGGGTAGTTTTTTTGGTTGGGAAATTGGCGAACTGGATCTCTCTGTGAGCAGAGTGGATAGGATAGTATAATTACATAAACACTAACATAGAAGACATGGTAGAAGGAAATAGGTGCATTCAGGTGGGAACAAAGTAGATCATTATATTTAAATATGTAAATGCTGTTATCTGAATACAGAAATATGGTAAAGCACTCAGTCTCTTCAAATCTGGGCTTGAAATATAGCTTTGCTATTTAGTAATATACTATTGGGCAAGTTACCCCTTTTCATCATCTTGAAAATGTGAGGATAATGAAAGCTAATATCTCAAAAATAATATCAAAGGAAACTACAAGAAGACTGACCTGAATAAATATAAAAATATAAAAGTGAATTTAAGAAATAAATGAGAGAAATTTTCTAAAACTATGAGCTGATAATAAGTAGTTATCTATTTTCTAATGATATAAGCAAAAATAGCTGTGGATTATTACAAATAAACGTATAATAAAATACGGCAAAAATGACTGATGTTTGTCTTGCAGTCTGATAATTGGTTAAGTTATTGGATTTAAGGATAAAATTTTAACAAAAGTGTTACCTATGTAATAGGCAATTAATCAAACATAATTTGTGTGTGTATCTCACAGTTTGTCCATTTACCCATAATAAGAATAGAAAAACTGTGAAGACTTGTTGATTGTGGACCATCTTTTCATATCATGTGATCACAGAACCTCTGTGCTGTGGATGGTGAGATAAGTTTTAGAAAGCTACCCTTTCTGGTCTACCTTTAGGTACTTGACAGTAGTTGCTACTCTGTTTTGGGTTATTTTAAAATTTATTTTACAACTTCTCAGGAAATATTTATATGGTAGAGAATTCAATAAAATTAACAAATGTAGGAACGAAATTTACTTAATTCCTTTAATTACCAAATCATGAACTACAATCTAGGCCAAATTTGAAAAGTCTTTTGGAAGAAAACACTAAAATTCTTAACAAAGTACAAAGTAAAATGTTACTCTTGTTTCTACTGAAGGAATATGTGAGACATGTGTCTTTAATGCCATGCTAAAGGAATCAAGATTGCAGTCTGTGCACAGATGAGAAGACTTTTTCCTATGCTCAATGAGAAATGCTCACTAGAAACATTTTGGTTATTTCCCACGCACTGTCCTTGAACACAAACAGAAGAGTACAATAGAATAAACCAGTTGAATTTCCTGATTAGATAGAGACTTTTTCTAAAGGGTTTTTTCTGAAAAACAATTGTAATGATTATAATAACTTGTGGATAGTCTTAACAGTATGCTTCCTTCCATCAGCCTTCATCTCTAGAGATCTGCTTAATTTATAATGGACCCTAATGAACTTATAGATACACTGCAACTAGAAACTTTCACTCACACTCATATCATGTTCACCAAGAAAACATCAGGACTAAAACTTTTCCCGTTTCTAACTCATTACATTTAAAATGAACCTTGGTTTTTGGTGCAAAGGGAGTGTCAGATTGTCACATGTATGTATCCCATAAGCATGTGTGATACATATTTGATATTTTATTGCTCCTTTTATATAAACATAAGGTCCGATTACCCATCTATTACACTGTGTTATATTTACTGACCTTGAGCTCTTACTCCTCTTCCTTAATCATTTTAAACTTCTCTGCATCTATTCCCTAAGTCTATTCGCATATTATCATGTCAGATGAACAATGATAAAAATAAAACCATCATCTACATACTAAAACAAATTCCTTTCTCTAGCTTTCTCCTTATTTAGCATCAAACTGAAAAGCAAATGGCACATATTTTTAAGTTTGTAAAATTAACTTCTTTTTAAAAGTTGAACATAATGAACAGCCCCACAGTAAATACCTGACCCAAACACTCTCAGTAGAGCAGACCAATTAAACACACACAAATAAAGACTTAATTATATTATGCTTCTCCAAATTTAGCAAGTAAGGTAAAAATGTTTAAGTAAAGCTTTCTAGATACCTTATTTACCCCAGCTCAGATGACTTCTTATTTTGCTTAGAATTCAGGTTATGAGCTATACGCTAGAAATCATAACCTTATAGGGCATTACATTTAAACTAAGCATATCCTGATAAAGTAATTTCATTCTTAAAAATATACTAAAGAGAAATGATTTAGTATGTCCAACAAAAGACATGGTGATTTTTGTTATAATAGGCAACAATTGAAAATAAACCCATGTCTACTGATAGAATGGATAGTTGCAATACACTTATTAAGCAGAATATAAAACATGAAAAAAAATTAATGAACCACTGTTACAAACAGCAACATGAATAAATCTCACCAGACATAATGATGAGGAAAGAAAACAAAAAAGTATATACTGAAGAAAAAAAGCCACCAGTGAAATTAGAAAATACTTTGAAATGAGTGAAAACAAAACACAACATATAAACTTTATGGGATGCAAAAAAAAAAAAAAAAACACAAAGAAAAACTTTATGGGATGCAGCTAAAGCAGTCCTTATAGGGACATTTATAGCTGTAAATACTTATATTAAAAAAGAAATATCTCAAATCAATAACCAAATGTTCATCTTAAGAAAGTAGAAAAGGAAGCAAAAACTAAATTCATAGCAAAGAGAAGGAAGGAAATACTAAAGGTTAGAGTAGAAACAAATTAAATAGAGCTCAAAAACAGTAGAAAAAGTCCATGACACCAGAAGTTCATTCTCTGAAAAGATAAAAAAAAAAATGACAAATCTTTAGCAAGACTGACCAAAAGGAGAGAAAGAGAGAGAGACAGAAGTAACTAAAATCAAGAATAAAAGAGAAAACATCACCACTGATTTTACAGAAATAAAAAGGATTATAAGGACATATGAGCCATTGTATGCCAACAAATTATATAACCTATACAGAATAGAACATTTTCTAGAAAGACAAACTACTTAGCCTGAGTCATTAAGAAACAGAAAATTCTGAATAGATCTATCATATGTAAAGATTTGAAACTGCTGGTTTATAAACTACCCAAAAAGAAAAGTTGTAGCCCAGGTGGCTTTACTGGTGAATTCTACCAAATATTTAAGAAGAAGTAATAATAAACCTTCAAAAACTCTTCCAAAAAATAGAAGAGAATACCCAACCAACTCATTCTGTAATACCAAAATCAGAAAAAGGCATCACAAAGAAAGAAACTGGAGACCAATATATCTTATGAATATAAAAACAAAGGTTCTCAACAAAATATTAGTAAAATAAGTCTAGAAACATATAAAAAGGAATATATAGCACGAGCAAATGGTATTTTCCCAGGAACGTAAGGTTGGGTCAACAAATGAAATTTAATGAATGTGATACATCAAGTTAATAGCATCAAGATCAAAGCTGCATGAGAATCTCAGTATGCAAGAAAATCCACTGACAAAACCCAACATCATTTTGTGATAAAAACACTCAACAAACTAGGAATAGAAGTGAATTACCTCAACCTGATAAAGGCTATCTATAAAAATCTCACAACTAACACTATATTAGGTGGCTAAAGACTGCTTTCCTGCTAAAATCAGGATCCAGACAAGAATGTCTGTTTTTATCACTTTATTCAACATTGTATTAAAAGATCTATTCAGAAAAACAGACAACAAGAAGAAATAAAAGGCATTCAAAGAGGAAGGAATTATGAAACGATTTGTTTTTGTAGATGGTGTGATCTTTTATTAAAAAAACTTAAGGAATCCACTAAAAAACCTATTTGTACTAATAGTCCAGATTAACAAAGTTAAAAGATACAAGATCAATATACGAAAATCAACTGCATTTCTATGTAACAGCAATAAACAAAATAAACAATCCGAAAATAAAATTGAAAAATCAATTCCAATTACAAGAGCATCAAAAAGAGTAATATTTTAAGAACAATGTTAACAAGAGAAATAAGACTTGTACACTGAAACATAAAGCATCATTAAAAAGAAATTTAAAAAGCCTGAAATAAATAGAAAGCATTCATGTTCATTGACCGAAACATAGTATTGTTTAGATGACAATAGTCACCAAATTGATCTATACGTTTATTACAGCCTCTGTCAAAATTTCAGCTGCCTCCTCCTCCTTCTCCTTCTGTTTGCAAAAATTGACAGGTTGATTTCACATGAAAATGCAAGGAATCCAAAACTGGTAAAATCTATTCTGACAAAGGGAAAATTTTAGAGGATTTACACTTACTACAAAGTTACAGTAAGCAAAAGATTATGATACTGACATAAGAATAAACATATAGTGCATTAAAATAAAGTTGAGAGTTTAGAAAACTACTCTTAGGTTTATGGTTAAATGATTTTCATCCAATGAGTGAGGTAAGACAATTAAAGGGGGAGCTGAATAATCTTTTCAACAAATGGTTCTGGGACAGCTGGTGATATACAGATTCAACGGAATGAAATTGGACATCCACTTTACACCATGTACAAGAAGTATCTCAAAATGGACCATAGATCAACATGTAAGAGCTAAAAGTATAAAATTCTTAGGAGAAAACATTAGAGTAATTCTTCATGGCCTTGGGTCAGGAAAATAAAAATAGACAAAGTATTTGAAAATGTATATTTCAAAGAAAGATATATGAGTGGCTAATAAGCATATTAAAAAGTATCAACATCATGAGTTACTAAGAAAATGAAAACCAGGGATGCCTGGGTGGCTCAGGTTATGATCTCAGAGTCAGTGAGTTCAAGCCCCGCATCAGGCTCTCTGTGCTGACAGCTCAGAGCCTGGATCCTTCTTCAGATTCTGTGTCTCCCTTCCTCTCTGCCCTTCCACCACTCATGCTCTGTCTCTCTCTCAAAAATAAATAAACACTAAAAAATAAAAAAAAAAAATGAAAATGAAAATCAAAACTACAAAACTTCAATCAAAACTTTACATTCACTAGTTGACTATAATAAAAAAAGGATACTAAAAAATGTTGGAGATGGTGGGAAGAAACTGAAACCCTCAGGCATTGCTAATGTGAATTTAAAATGGTGTAGACACATTGTGTTCCTTTTTAAAGTTTTTATTTAAATTTCAGTTAGTTAATATACAGGATAATATTAGTTTCAGGTGTACAATATAATGATTCAACTTTGGAATAAAGTCTGGCAATTCTTCAAAAGGTAAACATAGACTTACCATATGACTTGGAAATCTTACTCTTCGATATTCTACCAAAGAGAGAATTAAAAACTTATGTCCACATAAAGATTTATACACAAATGTTCATAGCAACATTATTTATTGTAACTAAAAAGTATAAACAACCTATAAGTCCATCAGCCAATGGATGGATAAACACATGTGGTATATCCCTACAATGGAATACTATTTGTCATAAAAAGGAGTGAGGTACTGATACGTGCTAGAAAATGGATGGATCTTGAAAACATTATGTAAAGTCAAAAAAGTTAGACATGAAATACTACTTATAGTATGATACCATTTACATGGAATGTCCAGAGTAGGCAAATTAACAGGGCTCTTTTGCGTGATAAAAATGTTCTGGAATTTGATAGCGGTGTTGGTTGTAGAAATTTGAATATATTAAAAAACTTTGAATTGTGCTTATATATTTTAAATAAACTAGTATTGAGACTTATACTATACGATTTCATTTATATTAAGTACAATAATAAACAAAACTAATCAGTGGTAATAAGAATCAGAATAATGTTTCTTTTATGGGGTTATTGACCTCGAGAGGTATGAAAATTGTCTTTATCTGAAGAGTGGTAAAGATATGTATCTTTATGTACTACTATTTATATCTGAGATGTATATATAAAAATCTTAATATGTGGGTAAAAATCATTGTGTTGTACACTTAAGGTTTGTGTGTTTTAGTATATGTATGTTATAACAATAAAGTTTGAAAAATGATTCAAATGTTTCATGGTGACAGATAAATATTATAAATATAATACTTATTATAATGCCCAATTTTTAGGTCTTAGTAAAAGTAATGGTCCAAATGGATACACGTAAAACTTTATTATGTGATTCATAATTTATTTTACGAACAGAACATTTTGTCTCTGGCACATAGTGAATACTTAATTCACCACAATCCCTGGGGCACTTGGGTAGCTCAGTCAGTTAAGTGTCTGAGTCTTGATCTGAGCTCAGGTCTTGAGCTCAGGGTCATGAGTGCAAGTCCCAAATTAGACTCTGTGCTGGGTGTGAAGCCTATTTAAGAAAAAAAAATGATAATCTCTTCTTTGCTGCTTTACTATTTCTTTATTTTTATACTGGAGAATAATTTAATACTGCAAGCCTATTTTCATCATAAATAAATAATTGCCCTTTCCACCTCAGGATTCTGTTACAAATGACAAAAAAAAAAAAAAAAAAGACAAAAGAAAAAGATAAAAAGAGCCATCCAATCAATAATATCATTTCCTGATATTTGAAGAAATGGAAAGTGAATAGGAAAGATACAAGTATTTGTATCAGTGCAGAAAACAATCTCATAAATAATGAAATGTGTTGAATTTTGCATATTTAAAAACATCTAGAAGGTATAAGCTGATTCTGCTTAGTATAAGTACAACTTATTAAATGTTATATTTATAAAAAAGCAATAGACTTGCCAATCACTATAAATATAAGGGATCTGTTTAGGATTAAAGTAATCTTTAATTGTTTATAAAGGCAAAGTTTTTATGATTAATTAGATTTTAATTATTATTAAACATTCTTGTAAATTAATGTTTGGCTTCAGCTTTTCAGTGATTCAACTGAGACTATTAATATTGGTTAATTTGGGGGGCGCCTGGGTGGCTTAGTCGGTTAAGCGTCCGACTTTCACTTAGGTCATGATCTCACGGTTCGTGGGTTCGAGCCCCGCGTCAGGCTCTGTGCTGACTCCCAGCTCAGAGCCTGGAGCCTGTTTCAGTCTGTGACTCCCTCTCTCTCTGACCCTCCCCTGCTCACGCTGTCTCTCTCTCTCTCTCCTAGAAATAAATAAAACATTAAAAAAAATTTAAAAAAAAATATTGGTTAATTTGGATTAAAATGTGGCAGGAAACATCATATTATTAATAACCATGAAATTAGAGAAGAGATTTTTTTTAATGAAAACAATTTTTTTGGTTGGCTTAAAATAGCATTATATATCTGTGTTTTGTTTAAGAATAATTTCAATACTAGAGTTAAAACATAAAATTTCTATTTAATCTTGATAATTTTTAAAAGCATAAGATCCCAGGGGCGCCTGGGAGGCTCAGTCGTTTAAGCGTCTGACTTCGTTCGGCTCAGGTCATGATCTCACTGACTGTGGGTTCGAGCCCCGTGTCAAGCTCTGTGCTGACAGCTAGCTCAGAGCCTGGAGCCTGTTTCAGATTCTGTATCTCCCTCTCTCTCTGACCCTCCCCTGCTCACACTGCCTCTCTTTCTCTCTCTCAGAAATAAATTTTAAAAAACATTAAAAAAATTAAAAGCATAAGATCCTAGAAATTGGCATTTCTTGATAACTTATTTGTAAACAACAAACATAATTATTTTACTCACAAAAAAATTGAATCATACTATGATGATAAATTTGCTGACATAGAATTCAAATTTGATTCATACTTTTATTTAAATGTGTCAAACTTGAGTTTCTAATATTAACAAAATTTGCCATTCAAGTCTTTAAATAACAAGACTTCATAGAGCATTTAAATTTATAGAATTGACAAACCCAACTTCGAATGGACTTATTGGACTTTTTTGACTAGGATTGTACCATTATGGTTTAAAATAGCAGACATCCAAAATGAAAAATCTTTTCAAGTTTCACTTTGAAGAATTTTAAATTTTATATGCATATTGTCTTTTCATTGCTCACATACATAAATATTAGGGGAAAATGCTGGATGTATATGTGTGTATGCACATAATGATGTCATTATAACCTGTAGAGAGTACTTTTAAAATAAACACAAGAATAGTCGAATAGGTGGAATTTTAACTAATCATATAAATATAGAAAACTGTAAGCTTCTTTGCCTTTCTGAGGCAATGTCTACATGGAGCCTATAAAGTAAACATTTGAGAATCAATTTTTTTCTCTTTCTTTCTGCTTTCCTTCTTTCCTCTCTCCTTCTTTTTTCCTTTCCTTTTCTTTTTCTTTCTTTTCTTTCTTCCCCACTTCCTCTACCCTACCATGATTGCATCTTATAATTGTTGATCTAACTGGCCGTGTACTACATCTAATTTATAAAATTAAGCAACCCCAAATACAAGCTTAATTATTTTCAATTTAATTTTCTTCTATAGATAAAAACAAAGATATTTTCCCATGTATAAGGCAGGAATCAAATTCACAAATATATCTTCATCACCAGCTATACTTTTTTTTGGTATTCCATTGGCCATTAGAAAAATAGTTAACACAAAACAAAGTCTTTGAGATCCATGTGTGAAGTATGTAACCTCAAACTGTTGGCTCTTAACCATTTATAAAAATATTCTAGACTGTGGTCCTGTTTTCAGAATGAAAATAAAAAGTTAAAAATGCCAGGCAGTTAAATTTAGATAATATTATATATAGACCGCCTGAATTCAATTCTTCAGAACCACAAAAAAAGGGGTCCATTTTGACTACTGTACCATCATCTGATTGCCATTTCCCAGAGTGCTCACAAGAAAGAGGGCATGAGGATTTTAACAAAGTTTTACCTTCCTCAGGAATTATTCAGTCTCTTAATTTTAATAACATTTAAGACCCATGATTTTATTTAGTTATAAGGACAGATCTCAGTCAAGATTTAGTAATATGACTAAGAACGATTTACTAAAATTTTTAAATGATTGAAATAATTTTAATTGAAATCAAAATAATCTAGGTTAAAAGCAGGGAGCTTTTCCTGCATGAGGCAAGGTCACTGGAAAAAACAAGACCTTGTAGGTCTTATTAAGCCTATATTAAGCCATTGTAAAGTTTTTTCTTGGCTTCAAATGTGAAATGCTATGTGGTCTACAAAAAAGTAGCAAGGGCATCCTTAAGTTTCCTGCTTATTACGTGATCATACTCATAGTTACAATGTTCAAAGCGACATTCTGAGGACCAAGTAATAAAACTAGTTTTGTGAAAGTTTTTTTAAAATTCTGATGCTAAAGTCAAAAAGAAAAGCTTTTTGATATGAATTTTTCCTCTTTTACCCAACAATGTATTTATGCTGGAATATTTTCTTATTTCTGCAATTGCAGGCAAATGACAAGGAGACGTATCAGGGGTTCTGAGGATCTATTTTGATATTTTAATAGGCCTTTTGCCAAATATGATTAGACACTCAATAAATAATTGAATCGAATTGTTTGGGTATTTTCATTGGGGAGAACATAATTTTCATTTCTCTTTGTTTTTCTGGAAATTCCTGGAAAGTCTTCATTAAGTAGAAAACAAAACAAACCGTAAGACCCAGAAGGAATAAATAACAAAATCGACTTTGGGGCTATGGAGTCTGACTTAGCAGCTTGCACTCTCTCCTTTATAACAAAACTTCTCTGCTAATGTGAAGCAGCTGGGGCAATTTCACGAAATGGCCTAAACTGTTGAAAAGCCATTAAGAGTCTGATGTATGTAGAATAAAAAGGTTCATTCAGCTTTTTAAAAGGTTTCCCAATATGGAGTGTTATTTTATTTTATAACCACGTCTTAGTCATATTAAGTTTAAATACCACAGAAAATTTTAATGACCATGTGGCTGGCGTTTTTGGTGAAATAGCAAGAATTCTTCAACATGCCTAAAATTCTTCCAGAAAAAAAAAATTGGGACAAATCTATTGGGGACACTGTAAAAGTCCCCACTATTAAATGCATAGTTAGAAAATTGAGCAACACATACAGGATGATTTATCATTTATGTTTGTAGGGGTACCTAAATAAATTATAATCAATTTCTTTAATCCTGAGGCACATAGAAGCTTCTGGAAATAATGAAAGCCACTTGCTTTCCCAGCTCTTTCTTTGGTCGGAGCCTCTACTATTAACTGTACATTTTTGAATTTATTTTTTTATAGGTCATGTGCTTTTTAAAAATAAATTTTGACTAAGAATGTATGAAAGATTATACTTTTAATTCATTTTTTTTTTCCTCTGAAGGTAACCGCTATGTGATGTTTTTTTATGCATTCACCTGCTTTACTTATCTTGGTTTTTGGAAGGTCTATGTTTGTACCCTTCAAATTATTTCTGAGAGAAAATGAGGCATTACTTTATTACTGTAGTCATTGTCCTAGCTGACAGGAGGTAAACATTTTCAGCAGACTTATAATTGTATAGCTACAACAGCTGTAAATATGTTCCTTAGAAATCTGTTGTACCTTTGTGTTATTCTCATGTATGAGAATTATTATTTGCTTATCTGCTAAGAAGAAATAATTGAAATTAGTTTGGCGAAGAAACTAATTTAGAGAATTTGAATAAATTTGGCTCTGGCTCTCAGAGTTAAGACAGAATGCTGGGACTGTTTTACTCCAATGTCTTGTGATTATGTTTTTCCCACTCTGCCGTATTCTTAACTGTCTTGAACTTTTGTTTTTGTTTTTGAGAGAGACAGACAGAGATTGTGTGCACATGCCCATACACAGACGGCGGAGGGGCAGAAGGAGAGAGAGAATCTCAAGCAGGCTCCACGTTGACAGCGCAGAGTGTGACACAAGGCTGGATCTCACAACCCTGGGGCCATGACCTGACCAATCTGATCAAGAGTCGGATGCTCAAATGAATGACCTACCCATGCACTCCTGTCTTGAATTTTTTAAATATTATGTTTTCCTCTTTTTTCCTTTTATTATTAGTATTAGTATTAGTATGGACTCAAGTAATATAAAGAAAAGCATATAATTTAGGTTTCCAAGCTCAGTCAATGACATTCACAAGTTTTCTCCCCACAGGCAATCCTGTGGCCTGGAAGACTAGCGAGTTTATCTCTATCTAGCAGTCACCATTTCGTGCATGATTCTAATGATTTGATCTGAGATACTGCTTTCTAATTAATCTCTGGTGCATTTCAACAAAAATTAATTTTCACTAATTATTTGGTTCTATCTTTAGATGATGGAGTTGTGTTAAAAGTTACATTTTTATCAGATTAAAGAGTACTTTTAATGTTTATTTATTTTGAGAGAGAGATAGAGAATGAGCGAGGAAGGGGCAGTGAGAGAGGGAGAGAGAGAATGACAGACTCTGGGCTGTCAGCAAAGAGTCCAACATAGGGTTTGATCCCACAACCATGAGATCATAACCTGAGCTAAAATCAAGAGTTGAACGCTTCACCGACTGAAACTAGGCACCCCTAAAGATTATTTTTTTTAAAAAAATGAACAATGAAAACTGAGTAAAGAAGATGAGTTTAGACTGTAATTGGGGGAGGCATGTTTCTTTTCACCAGAATCATGCTTTTCTAGAGAATTTAATATGCCATCACTTAATGAGTGGATTGGAATGAGAAGACTAGTCAGATTATTTGTACCACAGGCCAGACCAAAGGTGATATAATTTTGATGAAAGAAGTTGAAATGGGAATGAAATTAAGGGGGATATTTTCGGGGAAAAGGAATACTCTACTAGATAACTGACCCTCGGCTAAGGTGGGGGAAGGAGTCCAAGATCATCCCAAGAAGGCTTAAAAAATAAGTTAATTGTAACTCTGAGGTCAATGAACAGTGATCACAGTGGAGAAACCAAGGCAAATGCAACTGTGAGTCATAAAAATGGGGAGGAATATGTCTTTTAAAGAAAATACCAAAGAATATCATAATTCAGAGGAATCGTTTTTGTGAAATGAAAATCCAGTGCAAGTTGCACCGATGGGGAAAAGGCAGAGTCAAACATTTCATAATGGATGGGAGATTCAACTTTTTTTTTTTTCTTGCCATATTCTGCCTTTTGAGGAAATCATAGACTTAAAATACAGAAAAATTACCATGAGGTATTTTGGGTTTGGACCACATTGCTTCTTACTTGCTACAGTGCTATTTGTTTTCTTTTTTCCAGATCATTTCTCTCACATACACACTCACCCCTACAACTACCCACCCATCCATACACACACATGTTAATTGAAATTAGGAAATATTTTATAATCCTTTGCATTCCACAGCATCCAGTGTTGCCTTGGGCAGAGGGTAGGCGGTTACCATTAATTAACTCAGCCACTCAATTGTTCACATCCTTATTTCCAGGTGCTGTGGAAATTTACAAAGATGAATAAAACACTACCCAGCCTTCAAGTTGTTCATCATCTATTATTGATAGATTGATTGACACTTGTGACAGGCATGGAATAAAGATCTATTTTTTTGATGATGTAGTATTTGTCTTCTTATGCTCAAGTGTGATTCTCCTTTGAATAGATTAAGGTGATGCATGCGACATCCTTAGCAGTGTACTTATCACATAGTAATCCTTCAATAGTTGTTAGTTATATTATTATTTTTATCCTTTTCACTACTGAAAAATTTAGAGTTGATTTGAAGTTCTTTGATAAATGTTCACACAATGATTTTTGTCAGTCTTTAAAATGGCAAGTGAGGGGCTCTGAAAAGTTAGCTTCATTGGATTCATGATATATTGGCTTCTGCTGCAACAATACATAGATGTGCTTTCAGAAATGAGATGATCAAAAGTTTTTTGCTCTCTCAAAATTTACCTTCGTTTTAGTGCTATTCTCCTATCCCATCGATTGCATCACTTCATCTTCTGTGATGAGGAACACGAGAAACACAGCTTCTATTGGTTATAAATAGGTTAGGTTTTGGGGGGGGAACAAAAGTAGAATAAAGGAAATAGAAAGTAGCATATCTTACATTTCTTTGGAGATGATTATATAATTTCTAAAGGTCTACCATCAAATCTCCTTTCAGTTTTTATTTTTTAAAATTATTTTGCTAGAGTCAGACACCTGTTTTCTTCTTGACTGTCTCACCAAGTGTGCAGGTGTAATGCATTCCAAGTTAATTCTCTCATAGCTTCTCCGCAATGCCAGCATTATTTACCTCTGGTGGCAGTAGGGTCATAGAGGATAGAAGTGACTTGATCATAGTCTTAAGAAAATTCCATGGATTTTAAAATACCCCCAAATATAGTAAACAACTACTAAATGCCAGGTACTGTGTCTTCCGGAATCAGTAATCTGTCACTTTCTTCTGTTCTCCTCCTACCTTCTATTACCTTCTCCACACCTTTCACTCTTTCCTGCCCCCTTCTGTTTGTCATTAACACGGCTCCCCCTGGACTCTGGTAGTGTTAGCTTTTCTCCTAGGGTGCACTACTTTTCTAGGTGAGCATTGTATTCTTAAACATCTAAGCAGAGCTTTAATTGATTTAACCACTTGACTTTAAGCCACAGTTCAATTTTCAACTGATACGTTGACACCTTTTCTAAGGAAAGAAAATATGAGACCTATAAGTCAAACGGGAGATAAGGTAAGTGCTCCTATCTGACATCTTGATTAATAAGAATGAAATCAAGCTTAGTTTAGTAGTTCATAAGTTCATGTCAGCAATGATAACAGTACCCATTAGTGATGACACTGAAAATGTCAAGCCTGTAAATAGGATTTTCTTTGAAGTTCAAGGGACCCAACCAGCGAAGTTCAGCTTTAAGACAGAATGGGAAACTGAAAGCAGAAAATGCTGAAAATACCAAATGGATATAATATACTTCTTCACTATCATGCTTTTTAAATCCCTCAGGTAATTGTCATTACTAATGTAATTATGATACAATGTGAATATTAAATAAAAGCCACCAATTTTATCTTTACAAAAGAGATCATAGTACATTTTGAGAAGACAGCTTTCTGTAGTAGAGAAAGAGAATAATATTTTTTTCCTGAAACGGGAATGTCATAATAATTTCCATGTGGTTTCTTTGTCCAGTTTCTCAGTGATAGTGGAAGGACCACATAGGGTCTTTCCTTTGTTGAGGTGTAAGGCTCAAATAAGATGTTAGTACTGTTCATCTTTTCTCAGAAATATTGGAGATGGTGGAGATTCATATTGGGATCTGAAAGGTATTTGACCCTTTCGTTCACATTGGCTGTTTCTGAATATTTTAAAAAATGATTTTAAGGATATTTAGCTGAGGACAAGAGAATGGGAATGAAGAGTGCCTCTACTCACTCAGTCTTCCTCTTACAAGTCTTAATATTTACATTTTTTAAAACTTAAACTTTTTAAATTTCTTTTTTAAATTTTAATATATTTTTAATGATTTTTAAAAAATTTATTTCTGAGAAGGAGAGAGTGAGAAACAGCATAAACAGGGGAGAGTCAGAGAGAGAGGGAGACACAGAATCTGAAATAGGCTCCAGGCTCTGAGCTAGCTGTCAGCGCAGAGTCCGAGGCAGGGCTCGAACCCATGAACCGTGAAATCATGACCTGAGCTGAAGTCGGATGCGTAACCCACTGAGCCACCTAGGCACCCCTAAAACTTAAACTTTTAAAATGTCACTAATTCATCTCATTGTCCTAGGGTTCCAGGGACTTTTATCATTATATTATTGCAGGTCTGTAATACATCAACATCTTCCATTGATATAATTGTCGTTTCTCATTATCTCCATGCCAAAAAGGAAACTGTATTTGTAAATGGAAAAATTACTATGGTATTCACTTTTCACATATTATCTTCATATATTGAGGGAGTCTTTAAGCTGCCAAATAAATAAGCCAAAAAAGCCCTTTAAAAAATCTTGTTAGCAAAAATAAACTGTTGGGACCTCATAAAAATTAAAAGCTTCTGCACAGCCAAGGGAACAACCCAGAAAATTAATAGGCAACCAACGGAATGGGAAAAGATAGTTGCAAATGACATATCAGATAAAGGGTTAATATCCAGAATCTATAAGGAACTCACCAAACTCCACGCCCGAAAAACAAACAACCCAGTGAAGAAATGGGCAGAAGACATGAACAGACACTTCTCCAAAGAGGACATCCAGATGGCCAACAGACACATGAAACGATGCTCAGCATCCCTCCTCATCAGGGAAATACAAATCAAAACCACACTGAGATACCACCTCACGCCAGTCAGAGTGGCTAAAATGAGCAAATCAGAGAACTCTAGATGCTGGCGAGGATGTGGAGAAACGGGCACCCTCCTACACTGTTGGTGGGAATGTAAACTGGTACAGCCCCTCTGGAAAACAGTGTGGAGGTTCCTCAGGAAACTAACAATAGAACTCCCTTATGACCCAGCAATAGCACTGCTAGGAATTTACCCAAGGGATACAGAAATGCTGAGGCATAGGAGCACATGTACCCCAATGTTCATAGCAGCACTCTCCACAATAGCTAAAACATGGAAAGAGCCTAAGTGTCCATCAACAGATGAATGGATCAAGAAGATGTGGTTTATCTATACCATGGAATACTACATGGCAATGAGAAACAATGAAATCTGGCCATGTGTAGCAACATGGATGGACCTTGAGGGTGTTATGCTGAGCGAAATAAGTCAGGCAGAGAAGGACAAATATCATATGTTTGCACGTATAGGAGGATTAGGAGGAACTTGACGGAGGAACAAGGGGGAGAAGAAGGGCGGAAATGGTGGGGGAAAGGGAGAGAGGCAAACCATGACAGACTCTTGAATGCTGACAAAAACTGAGGACTGATGGTTGTGGGGGGGAGGGGGGGATGGGCATGGAGGAGGGCACTTTGGGGATGAGCACTGAGTGTTATGTAGAAACTAATTTGACAATAAACTATTTGTAAAAAAAAAATAAAAAAAAAATCTTGTTGATTGCACTTGTTGTGATGAGCCCCCAGTGATATATGGAATTGTTGAATCACTATATTGTACACCTGAAACTAATACAACATTGTGTGTTAACTAACAAGAATTAAATATATATATGTGTGTGTGTGTGCGTGTGTGTATACATATATATACTTCTCAAACATTATTCTCTTTCTCTTTTATTCAAGGTACTCCTATAAAGACAAAAATAAATCTTTCATTAGTATATTATTTCTAACCAGCTTTGCATCAGTTTAATAATTATAGTAGATGCTAGATCCTGCTTTCTGTGACCTTCAAGGCAACCTCCAATTTCATTTAATGGACTATCCAAGGGCATTCGGTCAAATGTAGATACCTACTGAGTTCAATTCTAAAATTTCTTTGCCTTGCAATTGAAAGTCATTTGATAATAACAGGACAGGTTGATGTTCAAGGACCAAAGTTAGTTATGGTTTTAGATGTGTGGGTCTGAATCATGGTGATGGTTGAGACCATCTTCTCAACCTTCTATTTATACAGTGGAAGAAGGCTAAAACATGAGAGATTCTGTGAATTGTGACTGGTTGAAGTAAATTAATGATGAAGAATAGAGAAGAGTCTTGGGCCTTCAGTCAGTCAATCTGGACTGTTTGGGAAAGTGATGTATACAATAGTTGGGAGTTGGAAGTCAGTATTCTGTTAGACCATGCTTGAAAGCCCAATATCACAGCTGTGTATTTGTGTCCAATTTATTTAACCTTTACTAAGTTCTCATTATCCAGTCTTAAAAACATTGTTGTTTGTATGATAAAGGAGATGATGTTGTTAAGTCAGCCCTTGTACTCTACACATGACAGCTAAAGGCAGATATTTATAGATCTTTTAATTTATAGATCTAAACTTTTATATAACTAAGTTTCCCATCCTCTCTACCTAAGCTCAGGTTATCATTTAAAAAAATTTTAATGTTTATTTATTTTTGAGAGAGAGAGAGAGAGAGACAGACAGTCAGAGCATGAGCAGGGAAGGGGCAGAGAGAGAGGGAGACACAGAATCTAAAACAAACTCCAGGCTCTGAGCTGTCAGCACAGAGCCCGACATGGGGCTCATATCCACAAACCATGAGATCATGACCAGAGCCAAAGTTGGATGCTTAACCGATTGAGCCACCCAGGCACCCATCAGGTTACCATTTCTAAAGTGGTGACGACAGTAACTACTACTTTGTAGGTTTGTCAAGAAAACTTACTTAAGGTATGTGAACTACCAATCTACTATGCTGCAACTAACTGCTTGATAAATATCAATTCACTTCTCTTTTCTCCCACTTTAAACAGTTCAGAAGTATTTACTAATTTGGGAAGTATTTGCTTTTGGAATGAAAGTCTTTGGTTTCATTATATTTTTTACCCTCCTAAAATTACCATGGCCACTGCAGGTACTTACCGATACATCAAAGATCTAAGCATATACCATCCCTCCACCCTAACCCCCTAAACCAACTAAAATGTATATAGATGGTACATACCCAAAGGACAAAAAAAATGAGAGCTGATGAGACAAGTGGACACTAAATGAACAGATCCCCAGAAATGTGAAACCTTAGCTATAGGGCGGGAAACAAAGAAACTGGCTGATTTGTAACAGAACCGGAAATGACTAGAATCTGGAACCAGGTATTATTGTGTATTTCTTTACACAACGGTGTAAAGAAAGAATGGATAGAAGGATTTGTCAGGAGTCTACTGAACACAGAATAAGACCACTCCTTGCAGCTAAGTAATAGTTGCATATGGACATGTGCGTGCACACACACAGATACACAGACACACACACTTCATGACCTAAAAGAAACCAAGGCATTTACTTTCTGGAGAGGGTAAACTGGAGGATTTGAGAGAAAAGGGCAACAGGCACCACTGAAGGTGAGAACACCATACTGGAAATAGAGGGTAGGGTGAGAGTGGAGATGCTGAACTAAGATTCCCAGTTTTTTCCTCTAATTCACTCCCAAGATAAGAGAAATCAAGCTAAGACATTTGAGGCAGAAATTTGAAAGATTTCTTACTGAGAATCAGACTAGACCATGAGGAA
The DNA here is from genome assembly GCF_003009895.1 of Hyaena hyaena. Classification (NCBI taxonomy): domain Eukaryota; kingdom Metazoa; phylum Chordata; class Mammalia; order Carnivora; family Hyaenidae; genus Hyaena; species Hyaena hyaena. Next base: position 1,221,807 of record NW_024080858.1, read on the forward strand.
AGATCCCGACAATATCAAGGATGTCTTTATAAAGGTAAAGATAGTCCTTATCTTCCTAGTACAGGAGAGGGGGATACTTTTAGAAATGGAAATTTTCTGGGGCACCTGGGTGTCTCAGTTGGTTGAGCATCCGATTGACTTAAGCTCAGGTCATGATCTCACAGTGTGTGGGTTTGAGCCCTGCATTGGCTCTGTGCTGACAGCTCAGAGCCTGCATCCTGCTTTGGATTCTGTGTCTTCTCTTTTGGCCCCTCCTCACCATGTGCGCGTGCTCTCTCTCTCCCTCTCCCTCTCAAGAATAAATAAAAACATTAAAAATTTTTAAAAAAGAAACGCAAATTTATTTTACAAAAGGAAAACATATACCTTTTTTAAAGAGTTTTTCCTATGTCTACTGTTTCTCAATGGCCTTTAGAAAAAATCCCCATATTGATCTCAAAATAATCCCCATATTTTGGGGTGGCACATCTGGCACTCTTCAGTCTTTATATACAGGATTATAATTTCCCTCCCCTCCCTTCCCCTTCCCTTCCCTTCCCTTCCCTTCCCTTCCCTTCCCTTCCCTTCCTTTTTCACTTTTCCCCAAAGTAAAAGTTAATGTATTGTCATTAAATATCATTCAAAATGTCAATTTCCAATGGTACAGTTATCTCTGATTTATGATAAACAGAATAAAGAAGAAATCTGTTAAGCTTTGAGAATTTTGTTATGATTATGACAGTAGGACAATAAAGTAAAATTAGCCTCTATTTGGTTAGGGACTAATTCATTTGTCAAAGTTAATGCTCACAATGGTTCAGATTGGCCTCAACTTGAACATGGCCAGCCAGATTATTTTGCCAAGCTCTATAAATTGGCAAATTCTACATGTGGGTAATTATGCAGAAATGTAAGTCTGTGTGTATGTGTGTGTGTGTGTGTGTTAACAAAGACTTTCTCCTTGACCAAACTTTATTCAGCACTTCTGGGCCTTTTTTCTTTCTTTCTTCTTCTTCTTCTTCTTTTTTTTAAAGTTTATTTATTCTGAAAGAGGAACAGAGTGGACAGAGAGAGAGAGAGAGAGAGGAGAATCCCAAACAGGCTCTGCACTGTCAGTACAGAGCCCAGTGCTGTTCCAAAGACCTTTCATTCCAAATTCCAATTCCAGTGCGAGGCTTGAACTCACAAACCTATGAGATCCTGACCTGAGCAAAATCAAAAGTCAGCTTTCAATCAACTGAACCACCTAGGAATCCCTGAGCCTTCTTGTCAACTAGGCCTTTATCTCTACCCCATCCTCGCGAGTCTGTAAAGCCTAGTTTTAGCACATATCTTGCTCAGTCCATTTGGAGAGAATGTCCCACTTTTGATATTTGATCACCCTTGATATCTGCCAAATTCCTCATCTCCTACCATCTCTTTGGTGATATCTGATCAGCTTGTCCTGCTGTCAGCAAGAATCCTGTTAGGTCAGTTCAGCAAAAGGTCCCCCTACCTTTATTTCTCCTCTTAATAATGTTCTACCCAGAAGCCAGCCCCTACTCCAAGCTGCTCCCTGGCTTATACATCCCTACTTGTTCTTGGTGTTTTCAGAATTAAGCCGGTTGCATCCTGAACTCCTCTTCCTATTGCAGTTGTTTCTGAACAAATCTGTTTTCACTGCTGTAACTACTGTCTGGCCATGGTTTTCAGAGAGAGAGAGAATGAAAGAGAGAGAGAGAGAAAGAGAGAGAGGCGTGCGTCTGCTTATTGAGAGGTCTCATTAATTCATGCCAATTTTGTGTAAACAGTCTAGTTAGAAAAAAAATCTCACAAAATGCTTTGTTGGTAAAGGTCTTTGTAAGACTTATTTAATGAGATGGGATTGCATTTTATTCTCTTTTCTAAAGTCTCCTGTTGAGACCTTTCTTTTCTAATATCTGACAGAAGCTATATAGCTCAAGTGCCTGTTGAAATTATTCCACAAATGCTACTGTAACCAACATACATTTTGGGAGTAAGATATTTTCTTTCTAGAGAAGAACATGGGTATACACCACAACTGTTATATTCAATCAGCTCAGAGCTCTTAATTTGTGCAGCATGGTGGAGATCTCACTTTTACTTTCAAGAATATAATTTTATAGGTGGAAAATTGAAAAGACCTTTTTGCTAATGTTTTTTAATTCAAAGACAGCTTTTCTCAGTCCTCACTGCTTATCAATATGATATTAGTCCTGCTTTTTTAAGTTTATTTGTTTACATTTTATTTACTTTTAATATAATTCAAAGTATTTACTATTACTATAAACAAAGTTCTCTAATCCCTAAATCAAAAGGAGAAAATAAACTCCTAGGTTCTAAATTTTAAGCAGAACTTTGTGAGATTTTTAGCTGAATCATGTTAAATAACAATCTAGTGCTTGCTTCTGGAGAAAAAATGCTGAGGATAATTTAGATAATTTATTTAATTTAAGGTAATCAGGGAAGCCAACTTTACTTTCATATACTATTTAAGCATTTTTATGGTAGAATTCTCTAAAGGAAAGCTCATTTTAATATTTATAAGGTTAATTAATGTTAGTTATTTATAGCAAACAGAAACAGCTAATGCATTTTATGTTTTCTTCAGATAACTCACTTAATTAGAAGGATAAAGTTTATTATAATTGTATTTGATGATTTTTATTCTTACAAGGAGAGTTCCAATCAATAATGATAAAATGATTCTTTTCATGAAGAATTTTTTTTTTCAAAGGGACTTTTGTAGGGAAAAATCACACACTTCCTCGTGTTATACAGCCAGCATCCTGTGTGTTATTTAGAGAGCCTTTATCACGGAGGGTGGTCCAGTGGTAATTTACCAGGGAAAAGAAGGAGTGTACAAAAATTTAATTATTATTTGACCTCAAATAATTATATGCCACTAAACTAATTAAAGAGCAAATTAACAATGTACCACTAATGGGCAGTCTGCTCCTTGCATGAGTCACTCATGTCTCACAAAGAATAAGTGATTTGTATTAGAAAAGAGTTGTGAAGGATGTTTTTGCGGATAACTATCGCTGTCATTGCTATGTTAAATCACAGGCCCAACCTCTGGATAAAAAGAGACAGGCTTATCGGGAGCCAGGGAAACAGCAGCACTCGCCCGATAGCCGTGACTCGAGGCCTTGTTCAAAGCTATGAGTCAGTGCAGGGCGGCCAGGCAAGCCTGCCCCTCTCCGTTCCTTCCAAACCGGCCATTCAGCCTCTAATGGGCGGGTTGCGTGCCTCAAGTCGATTATTTCTGTGGAGTCCACCAGAGTCGGGTTCTATTTTCCCAGAAGCATTCATCTTCATTTCCAAGTGAATGAAGGGGGATTCAGTGGTAGTAACTGTCCACAGGGCAGAGCTAACAGTTTAATCATAACAACAGCAGAAGAAACTGCTAGAAAAAGTGGTCATTCGAACATAGAGACTTTTAATATGTCCATGTGGAGGCTATGTCTGTTTGAAGTGAGTGTGCTTGTATAGCTGTGCGGTTTATTTTTATGGTGAGAATCAAAATATACACAAGGGTAAATAAGGACCCCCTAATTTATATGTGTTATTATTGACAGGATATTTTTATGTCTATTCTTTGCCTTCTTGTAACTTTTTATCTTTTATTTATTCCATCCTTTCTTATGATTAAGCTTCAAAGGTTTTTTTTTTTTTTTTTTTTTTAATTTGGGGGACGGGCAGACAGAATATTAAGCAGGCTCCGCATTCACCAAGAAGCCCAATCCAGGCTCAATTTCCCCACCCCAAGCGAAACCCAGAGTCCAAGCTCCACCAACTGAGCCACACAGACCCCCCACCACGGCTTATTTTTTATTGCTTCTTTATTCAACAACCTATAGTTGAATATAATTTGGTGATCAAAAGACGGCAATCTCGAGATCAAAGTAATAATGTATTTCTGTCAAATCACAGCGTGACTGTGATAATGAACGATTGCCAGCGCGCAGACACAACAGGGATGGTCGCTCATGGAGAAACCATGTCCCTGACGACAACCCTGATACTCCGGCCCAGTCTATTACCACCCTGGTTAGAAAGAGGCTAAGTTGAAAATCCAGATTTTTATACAAATTCAATCGACTTTTAAAAGTTGGCAACTAATTTTGAAATTTTTCAACACTGTGCAGGCCAAAAGCCAGCTTGCAAGCTGTTTCTGGCCTCAGAACTGCCAACACATAACCTCTGATTTGAGCTCTACAGTTCTAATGGCATTCTTTAGTTCACTTTAACTTATTGAGCCTCATTTTCTGTTACCTCTGTGCCAATAGAAAGTTTTGCCAATAGAAAGTCCAGTAAACAACTTGAAAAAAATGGGTCAAGTAATTAAAAGTCATTTGTATGAGCTATTTATTGTCACTTTTTTAGACGAGAAAAGAGATGATTAGAGAAGTTACATGATTTGCACAAAGCTCATAAAACATGTACTTTCTAAAATAAATCTTATGTTCTTTCCAACCACTCTGTAGTATGATTAAGGACTGAATTGTGTCCCTTCCATCACCCCGAATCCTATGTTGAAGCTCTAACCCCCAATGTGACTTTATTTGGAGATAGGGCCTTTAAAGAGGTAATTAAGGTTTTAAGAGGTCATATGTGTGGGACCCTAATCCAACAGGACCGATGTCCTTTTAAGAAAAGGAAGAGACACAAGCGCATATGTGCAGAGCACAGGCCATCTGAGGACACAGAGAGAAGTGGATGTCTGCAAGCCATGGGGGGAGGCCTCAGGAGAAGCCAAACTGGGAGGTACCTTGATCTTAGACTTGCAGCCTCTAGAACTTTGAGAAAATACATTTCTGTTAAGTTAAAAACAAATACAAAACCAGAGGCAACAACCATAGCCTCCTCCCTTCATATACCCAAACACTGATGGCTTCGTATTTTCTGCAGTTCAGGGATTCTCTCATTACTATGATATAAATTTTCAAAACACTTGAATGAAAAGTAACTGGTTCCATGATTACAAGCTACATAAGATCGGACATCCTAACTTAAAACTGTAATGGGGATGCAATTATATTTGTTGAATGAATGAGTGCTGTTAGATACTTTAATGTTTGCAAATGTCAGTGTAATTAAAATATATCCCTTTTCTTTTAAATGGCATTGATGTAGATATAAGTGTTGGAATCTTCAAAAAGTCATTTTTACCTACATAAATTGTGGAAGAAAGGTTTTTATTTAGACTTGATGCTGTATTAAATTTCACTCAAAGATTATATATATTTTTTCATTCCTATATGCATTATTTTATTATAACTAATTTGGAAAAGTAAATATCTAACATGCACTCAGGTATGAACCACAGGAAAAAAAATATATGTGAAATGAATATTCAAGAAAGAGTTATTTAGATTAGAAATTGAATTTTAATCATTGATTTTCCAGAATGAGGAATCTGAGTGACACAGTTGACAAATCATCCTATTTGAAAGAAGTTTCAAGGCATGGACCTGGGGGAAATGATTGTATTACCGTCTAAAGGAGGGGGAGAAAAGCGACTAAGAAATTAAAATATGTCCTTAATATAATACTCTTAGGCTATTTTCTTTCTTTCTTTTTTAAAGTTTATTTATTTTGAGAGACAGAGAAAGGGATAGAGAAAGAATGAGAGCATATGTGTAGAGGAGGGACAGAGAGAGAGGGAGACAGAAAATCCTAAGCAGGCTCCATGCTGTTAGCACAGAGCCCAATATCGGGCTCAATCCGATGAACCCGTGGGATCATGACCTGAGCAGAAACCAAGAGTCAGTTGCTTAACTGATTGAGCCACTGAGGTGCCCCAAGCTATTTTCAAATGTAAAAATAATCAATTATTTAGAAGAGTAAAAATGTGTTTATCTTAAAATAAAAATTTCTATAACAGTATATTTAATAATGAATAAGAGATACTAATTCCCATGATACCCAAATATAGGCTATGCTTACTGTATGTATACAAAGCATAGTCTATATTTGGGTATCATGGAAATTAATATATCTTATTTCTAGAGAAACTGGAGAGAGGGGGGAAATACTTTAATTTATAGCAGATGTTTAAAACGCACCTTGGGATACATTCATTATGGACATACACAATTAATCCTTCAGAGACAGCATCATGCTTTCCTTACCTGTTCATTGGCTTACACCTGCGCGTTAGGAGTGCACCTGGTTGAAATGTGAGTGACTCCCAGCATCAGCTTGTTAAATCTTTTTCTATAAATTTTCCTCTTTAAAATGTAGCAAAATACATTCAGAAACAAAGAAACACACCTACATAAACAAAGAGATCCCTGCAAAGCATAAGCAGCCACTGGCTCCACCAGAAAGCACAGGTGGAAAGAGAGATTTAAAAAGGACCTTAGAGCACTATGAATGTTTTTCACAGTGTCAGAATTACAGAAACACCTGGTTTTGCAAATGGGCTGATCCACTGGGAGAATTTTCCACAGTGTTCTGTGGGCCTCAAAGCAGCTTTAATACATAGAATGCTACAAGGAAGATTATGTAGACTTTAGCTACATACCAAAACAGTTAAAAGTATCTGACATCCCTGACCACAAAGTCCTTCTTGGTAACTATTGTTCTGTCCATGAAGTCAGTCTTTATTATGCATTTTTACTGTACTCATTAGGAGCAAAACTTAAAACAGGAGACTTGCCTGATTTGGAAAACATCTCAGGCTTGAAATCAACTGGCTCTCCTCTGATGTGAGGACCTAAGACATCATTAGGCAGAATAGTAAGTCAGATTGTCGTCTGGAAAGGGAGTTGTTAAGTTCTCCCACTCCCTATTTAAGACACCAAGCTTAGAGTAACAATTTTATTGTGAAAGTAGAATGGTAGAAATCAGATGACACGTATTACCCTGGTGGTATGTTAGTCGGTTTCTGATCATCCTTATTTCAATTTTTGTTATAAATTCAGGATACCAAAAATATCTACTGTGCTTAATTGTATCTTTTCATAACTACAATCACTGAAGAGTTTCTGTTGGCTCTTTAGTTTGGAAGAGTATTGGAAGGATAGAAATTTTTAAAACCAAAAAAATGTTTCTATGCATAATAACACATATATAATAAAGATAGATAACTATTATTAATTGATTTGTTTGTTTGTTTCAGATAACTGTTATTTAAAAGCACAGGGGCAGGGCGCCTAGGTGGCTCTGTCGGTAAGCATCCAACTTTGACTGAGGTCATAATCTCACAAGACAGAATCTGAACTCACAGTTAGTGGGTTCAAGCCCTGCATCAGCTGGCTCTGTGCTGACAGCTCAGAGCTTGGAGCCTGCTTCAGATTCTGTGTCTTCCTGTCTCTCTGCCCCTCCCCTACTCATGCCCTGTCTCTCAAAAATGAATAAAAATGTTAAAAAAATTTTTGAAGGGGCGCTTGTGTGGCTCAGTCAATTAAGTGTCTGACTTTGGCTCAGGTCATGATCTCACAGTTTGTAAGTTCAAGCCCATGCCTAAGAGTGTGGAGCCTGCTTAGGATTCTCGCTCTCTTTCTCTCTCTCTCACTTCTTCCCTCTCTGTCTCTCCCCCACTCATGCTTTCTCTCTTTCTCTCTCTCTTAAAATAATGAAATTTTTAAAAATAAAATAAAACAAAAGCACAGCTCAGTTTCCTACTCTCTACCAATTGAGAAGTGATATCATCTAATCCTAGTGAGAATAGCAAATTTACTTAATGTTCTATCTTTAGACCAAAGTCTTCACAGGATGACTATTAATGCTTCATTTTGGTATTGTGACTTCTCAAACTACCAGGAACACACTTGTTCAGATATAAGTGGAAAAACACAAGTACAATTCTTAATGCAACAATAATTAGTTCTAGGTTTGTCTCTTTCCTTTGTGGATATGGAAAATAAGGAGTTGACTGAAGAGTTTCCCCCTGATATTTCCTGGAAATGAGAGAGTCGTGGGTATTTATTGATTAGAGCAAAATGGCTTTACACAAGTAAATTATGGATCTGAGGAATGGAATTGGGAGATTATGGGGTATTTCTCTTCAAAAGCATTAGAATGTTGGATGTACTAAAGGATTAGAATTAGAATGTACTGGCAGGTTTGATATGCCAGAAAGGGAAGACCTTACGAAGGACCTTAAAAGTCACAGTGAGGTCTTTAGCTATTACTCTTATTGAGAGGGGAAGACATGGAAGTTTGTAGCAATGGAGTAACATGGCTTACTTTAGGTTTTAACAGGAGAACTCTGTCTACTCTTTCAAGAGAGGGGCGAAAGGGTAGAAGCAGAAAGACCAGTTGGGGGGCTATTGTAATAATCCAGGATGGACCAATAGTGGCTTGGATTTGGGTGGCAGCAGAGGAAGTAGTAAGAAAGAGTTGGATTCACTGTATTTTGAAGGGACGTCAGATTTGGAATAATAGGCCAGATTTCAAATCAAAAAGAAGAGTCAAGGATGACTCCAAGTTTTGTAGTCTGGAAAATTGTAAGGATGAGGTTGATTTTAACTGATACGAGCCATGCTGTGAAATAACATTTGGTAATATTATCTTTACTAACTGCATATTATTATGTTATAATTTAATAGTGCTTCACCTATGGAGCTTTAGGATTATTTCTATTTCTTTACTATTAAAAGTAAAGCTGTGGTTAATATACTCGGAAACAGATATCTCAATATGTAACTATTATTTCTTTGATATATCCCATTGCCATGAACTTTTAGGGCCCTTGATATATATTACCATACTGCTTTTCATCCTGTGTTTTGCAAACACATCCAGTATGTTAAAGTGAAAATATACATCATATATCCTCCCTATTCTTTTATTGTTAGTAATGGATACATTTTATTAATTGAGCATTTAATATTACCAAGCATGATGCTGAGCATTTTACATACATCATCTTATTTCACCTTCATGGCAGGATATTGTGGAGACACGCTAATCTTATTTTACTCATCGGGAAACACTCACAGAGAAAGTAACCTGTCAAAGGCATTTAATTGGTAGTGTCAGAATTCAAATAAGTATCTAAATTCAAGGACTGTTGCTATTAATTACTAGGACATACTGCCTCCTTATTGTAAAACCCGTGTTTTCATTTTTCAGTGCATGCTTACAAGATACCTCTAGTTATATTTTTAAAAAGTCCGTTTTAATTGCGATCTTTAGCCCATTAATATTTATTGTAATAAAAATAACATATTTTTTATACGCTTCTTTAGACCAATTTTATCTGCCTTTGTTTATTCCAAAGCTTTGGATAGTATATATTCCACCTTTAATTTTGTGAGTAACTTATTTTTTTCAAAGACAGAATTGAATTTATATTTTCTCAAGTTTTTCCTTGATAGCTTTCATTCACTTACTCTTTGAGACGTTTTCACAGACCCAATCCATAAACATGGGGTGTACTTACATTTATTTAAGTCTTCTTTAATTTCTTTCAGCAATGTTTTGTTATTTTTCATTGTACAAGGCTTTCACTCCCTTGGTTAAGCTAATTCCTAAGTATCTCATTCCCTTTTGATATTTTTGTAAATGGAATTGTTTTTGTAATTTCTTTTTCAGACTTTTCATTGTTGATGTACAGAAATGCAACTGACTTTTGTGTGTTGACTTTGTATCCTGATACTTCGCTGAATTCATTAGCTCTAATTGCTTTTTTTGTGGTATGCTTAGGATTTTCTATAATGTAAAATCATATCATTCTCAAATAGATAATTTTACTTCCTCTTTTCCAATTTAGATGTTTCTTATTTCTTTTTCTTGACTAATTGTTTTGACTAGAATGTCCATTCTTATGTTGAATTGAAATGGTGAAAGTGGGCATTCTTGCCTTGTTCCTGGTCTTAGAGGAAAAGTTTTCAATATTTCACTATTGAGTATAATGTTTGCTGTATGTTCAAATTGCTTTTGTTAAGGTTCGTGGTTCTCTTTTTATTTCTTTAATTTCAGCCATTTTATTTCTGTATGGCATGTGCCTTTTATATATCACATAACTAGACTTTTTTTTTGACACTTTACATGTTTGGCATGAATATTTGGCCTACAAAAGTCTAATATTAATGACTACATTTTTCTTCTTTCAAAATATGGAAGAGCCTTACTGTGTTTAATTGGTATCACCTTCCCCTATCTTACATACTGCTGCTTTACAAAATTTTAGTTTCATCCTATTGTAATAACCAGGAATTTAGTCATTATAATATAATATAATATAATATAATATAATATAATATAATACAATACAATACAATATAATAATATAATATAATAATATATTATTGTTTATAAAGTTCACACTTATTTAGATTTACTCACATATTGAGTGATTTTTTTATGTGTCCCTGTTTGTATTCCACCTTTCTTATAAATTTAGTTTCCTTCATCAAGTGTGAACTTTCATTCAATGAGGGATTGTGAGAAATAAACTCAATTTGTTAATGATCAAAAATGAGTTTCTTTCACCCTTACTCTTGAGTAAGAATTTAGTATATAGTTTATAATAGTTGTGTATGTGTGTGGATATTAATTATTGTGCCAGAACTCTGAATACTCAATTGTGTTATGGCCTATTTTTGTTGTTGAAATTGTTATAGTTAATCTTCCCTTTCTCTTTGATTACATTTAATAATTTCTTCTTGTCTTAGGTGTTCCATAATTTTTCTCTCATATATGGAATACTGGTGTTTTGGTTGTTTTTCTTATTTTATTTTATTAAAATTAAAAAAATGTTTATTTATTTTTGAAAGACAGAGAGAGACAGAGCACTTGCAGGGGAGAAGCAGAGAGGAAGACACAGAATCTGAAGCAGGCTCCAGGCTCTGAGCTAGCTGTCAGCACAGAGCCCGATGGGCAGCTCTAACCTATGAACCATGAGATTGTACCTGAGCCAAATTTGTAGGCCCAACCAACTGACCAACCCAGGTGCCCCTTGGTTGTTATTTTTAAATTCTGCTTAGAACTCACTTTCTAATTTTTGCTTTAAAATATTCTCAGCCATTGTCCCTCAAATAGTACCATTCCCTACTTCTTCTGTTCTCTTTTCTGGTACTCTATCTACTGTATTATCTCTTCTATGCAACATACTCTGTTTCATTTTGTGTGTTTTTTATGCTTCTGCCTTCATTCTGTGTAGTTCCTTCATATTGATTGTCTAGATTAGCATTTCTTTCTCTAAATATGTTTAACCTTCTATTTAATTTATTGTGTTTTTATTTGCATTAACTATATTTGGAAGTTCTGCCAGATTCCAAATCTGTCTGTCCTTTTTAACTAGTGGTCTGTTTTTATGTTTCCTATCCCCTCTTTTAGTCATTTTGTTTTATTTTGTTTTTAGTCATTTTAATTTTACTTACTTTATAGCCTCAATTAAATTGTTCTGTTATTTGAGATTTTTGAAAATCCAACTTGGCTATTTAACTTTCTACTGATCTTCCATATGGTGGGTTGTTTCTTATAGATGTTAAGTTTTGGTTTGTGAACTCCTGTTGAAAGGCTTTTGTCTGTGCATCCTAGATTGAAAATGTGTCCTTTGAAAGCCATTTTTTTTTTAAGTTTCTGCTAAGTTACCTGTGGGTATCACTGGTAACACAGGAACAATTTTTATATTAATTTATCAGTTTGAATGCTCTAAGATTATGTTGAAAATAAACCCAAAACCCAAATGTGCAAAAAGTATGTAGACAATGAGTATACATTTTCAAAGGAAATATCAGAGCTCAGGTAGAGATAGGTGATCCTTGTCTTTCTATCTAGGACAGATTATTTTACAGTCTTCCCTTTTTGTGGTGGGTGTGGTCTTCTGAACATCTCAATTCAATGAAGGAAGCTCACAAGCTCTACCTCACCAATTTTAGCTCCTTACTTCAGATTGTCATATTAACATAAGTGCCATTTTTTTTTTTTAATGACACAGACAACCATTTCCAGGAGATTCCTGGTTTTTAAACCCTCTGTGTTTTTGACACTAAGGTATTTTTAGAAAGTCACAAAGTCCCTTAAAAATGTTTATTTCATTTTATTCAATTCCTCTTACATATTGGTATTAGAAGAGGTCTAGTTCTCCATGTAACTTGAACTAGGAATTGAGAACTAATTTTCAAACTTTATTTTTTGGTAAGAGAATCTTTTTAGGTATGAAGCATTATTCAAAATTATATATGTTTTTTAAAACAGTAAAAAAACCTTGGGTGCCTGGGTGGCTCAATTGGTTAAGAGTCCGACTTCAGCTCAGGTCATGATCACGCGGCTTGTGGGTTTGAGCCCTGCGTCGAGCTTTCTGCTGACAGCTAGCTCAGAGCCTGGAGCCTGCTTCAGATTCTCTATCTCCCTCTCTCTCTGACCCTCCCTTGCTCACGCTGTCTCTCTCAGAAATAAATTAAAAAAGTTAAAAAAATTAAAAAAGAATAAAACAGGAAAAAAGGAAAGCAATTAGATCAAAGTGGATACAAAGCAAAACATCTTCGTTTTCACCCTCCTGTGACTCCTGGAGTAGCTTTAAGGGCTCTAAGGCACACACTTTGCAAACCTCTTTAATGGGTTAAATTTATTCTCTTAACCTCTTAACATAAGCTTGGTGTCATGAAAAATGTAATGGAATTTGATCAAGTGACCTAGATTAAAGTCCCAGCATGCTGTGCAAACTATTCAACATCTCTGGGACTCAATTTCCTCATTCTTCAAAGTGGAAACTGTTGGACTACATTGTCTCTAGGCTTCTTTTCTGAAATATTCTAGGATTGTAATGCCCAACTCAAAATCCTCCTAACATATTTTGAAGACAATAAAAGTAAGGATGGAATTATATAACTAAAGTAATTGAAAATAATTCTCTGCTATTTATGCTCTAAGAATTATTTAACAATTTGCTTATTTTGTGTAACTTGCCCAAAGACATGTTTTAAAATAGGAGTTTTTAAGTCTAGATGTTGACTGAACAGTTAGACATTAAATTCAACCTGAAACTATATTTAAATGCTTATGATGAAAAATTGCTTAAATGATAAAAAAAAATCTGCACACAGCCAACTTTAAGTATAATTTAGGTGTAAAGAGAGTAATTAGTAAAGATAGGCTTTGAAAAGATGTTTATAAAAGAATTTCCTCATCAATCTTTTTCCTTCAGCCACCACCAAATTGATCATAAGAAAAAGTCCTCAAAACATAAATTTCTCTTAGTAACCATGACAACATTCAAAACAAAAAGAGTTTTAAGAGCGCTTCATTTTTCTCCCTCTTTACTTTTTGGCAGTAATCATTTCTGCTTCTGAAACAAGTTCATCTAAATTTATTACACTACTCTACATAGAGATTAGTACATACCACAAATTAGCTCTGTTTTAGCTTATTTAGGATACAGTGAACAGCACAAGAAAGAGAATTGAAAGTGCTGGTGTGATATGGTGTTAAATTATATTTTACAAGCTTTAGCTTAAAGTGTCACCTTATTATACAGTTTTCTTTCCATTACACTTTGAAGCTTCATTTTCATGATCAAATATGGTATAAAACATATCCTTTATAAAATAGGTCAGACTTGGACTTGAAGTTGATGGCCTGATTATATAAAAAATTGAAGTTAAAACCTTGTTAGTATGTTAGGTTACACAGGGAGGTACATACCCTGAAAATACCTTTTTTTCCCAAATTTTAGAAGGGATTTTTCTACCTTTTTCCTGTGATTTGTTTTCAAATTGGATTTAGATTTACAAATTTATAATTATATTTGATTCCATGCTGAATTTTATTTAAAAACAACTCATTTAAGGTGGTGTTTGGTGGTGGGGGGGGTGAGGGAAGAAAGAAAATCAACAAAATGAAAATGCTACTTATGAAATAGGAAAAGATATTTGCAAACTATCTCTCTGATAAGGGGTTAATTTCCAAAATGTATAAGGAACTCATATAAATCAATAACAAAAAAACCCCACATCTAATTTATAAATGGGTAGAGAACCCAAATAGATATTTTTTCGAAAGACATGCAAATGACCAACAGGTACACTAAAAGGTGTTCAACATCACTCATCATCAGGATAATGAAAATCAAAACCACAATGAGATATCACCTCACACTTATTAAAGGGAACAAGTATTGGTGAGGATGTGGAGAAAAGGGAACCCTTGTGCAGTGTTGGTAGGAATGTAAAATTGGTGCACCCATTATGGAAAACAGTATGCAAGTTTCTCAAAAAATTAAAAATATAACTAACACATGATCCAGAAATCCTACTTCTCAGTATATATATAATAGAAAGGAAATCAGGATCTCAAAAAGATATGTGCATTCTTTTGTTCTTTGCAGCAGTATTGACAATAACCAAGATATGGAAACAACTTTAAGTGTCTATGGATGAATGGAAAAAGAAGATGTGATATCCCTATCATCTATCTATCTATCTATCTATCTATCTATCTATCTATCTATCTATCATCTATCTATCTTTCTATCCATCTGTTGATCTATCATCGATCATCTATCAATCATGAGAAAGAAAGAAAGAAATCCTGCCATTTGCAACAATGTGGAAGAAACTTGAGAGCATTATGGTAAGTAAAATAAATCAAACAGAGAAAGACAAATACTCTGTAATATCATTTATATGTAGAATCTAAACAAGCTTGAACTTATAGAAATAGACTAGGATGCTGGTTGCAAGGGACTGGGAGTGGAAGGGAGTATAGGAAACGTGTAGATGTTGTTCAAAAAGCATGAACTTTCAGCTGTAAGATGAATAATTTCTGGGGATGTAATGGATGGTGTGGCAACTATAGTTACCAACACTGTATTGTATCCTTAAAAGTTGCTGAGAGAATAGATCTTAAATGCTCTCACTACACACACACAAACAAAAAGTAATTACGTGAAGTGCTGGAAGTTTTAACTACCCTTATTATAGTAATTAGTTTGCAATATCTAAGTGTATCAAAGAATCACTCTGTTTACCTTAAACTTACATATTATTTGTTGATTACATCTCAATAAAGCTGGGGAAAAATAGTGTTACTTGCTCACTTAGTTGTGGGAAAAAATACGTTGTTTGGAATTCAGTTAGGTAGCAATTAAGCGTTCATCTTTTTATATTGTATTAAATTGGGAGTAACATGACCCTACTTTCACATGTAAACATTTGAAATAATGGGTAAGGTCTGTTTTATGAATCAGGAAATAATGCCTGCTCATAGTACAGTGGTTTGTAAGGGGCACCTAGAGTAAACAGATCCCGCCCCAGGTGCGAACACCTCTCAGGCAGACAGATAAATAATTCTCAGGGAGGTCAATGTTCTAATCCCAGAGAAGAGCTGGGAGTCCTTGTCCTCTCTCCTCATTATTATTAACAATCCATTGGATACAAGCAGTGATAACTAATAAAGCACTTCAAGGTTTTGCTAATATTTGTTATAAAAATAAATGAGATTGAATTAAACTTCTCATAACATCTCTTATATTTATATATAAATTAGCAAGTGACAGTTATTTTACATAATTCTTTGGAATAGTCTTATTTTTAAATGGTTTGTTGAAGAAAAAATAACAGGAAGACCCACGTGGCAATACCTCGTAAGAGGTTTTGAATCATATTATAAAGATAATTTGCTTTTTTGGGGTGTGTGTGAATTTTCCAGGTTTTAGTGGCAGATACTCCTTATTGGGTGCTAATAAGTAGTTACAGTTAGATACACATCATGCCTCTGGTAGTTAATGAAAATTAGATGAAAATTAGAATCTTTAAATATATTAGACAATATAGAAAAATACTTAGTGGTTAAGCCAATTAAATCTGCTACAAATTAGAAATGTTTTATGAGTTTCTTTAAAAGTTATTTTTTCAGCTGACACCATGCTACTAGCAATGCCTGCATGATTAAATTAAGCCTTTTCCATTATTGCAATGGCATAAATCTGCCGAGGATCTCCTTAGTCAGCTTATCTTATATGCATTCTTTGTTATTGTTACAGAACATATCTTTCCTTTTAGGGACAGAATTTTATAAGAAATTCTCAGTGGCATTCCTCATAATAAATATACTTCATGTGTGTGAGTAATGTTCAGAATCTGTCAAACACTACCAAGAAATTTTTAAACCTAAATCTTCCATAAAGCCTAAGGAAGGTGCTTACATAAAAATGCAGGTTAAAGTCTTCATCTAAAAAGCCATGGAGTTTCAAAAATCCTTTTTACTGAAGGCAGTATGCAGTGGTAGATGACTTCAATAATATGAGCGCCGTTGCTAGGTTTTCTGTCTTCTCGGGTTCATGGATATTCAGTTTTACACTAGAGTTCGCTCTGTGTGGAAGTGTCTTATGCAGTGACGGACTACCCAGGTCAGGCCTAGTTTCTACTTACCAGCGTTAGACCCTATGGAATAACCATTTTTGCAGACTGAAAAATTGTGGAATGTCAGTAAATTCGTACCTCTCAACCTATGTAATACTTGTATACATTTTTAAAGCTTATTTATACTTTTTTAAAGCTTATTTATTTTGAGAGAGAGGAAGAGCATGAAAGTGTGCGAGTGAGAGGGGGAGAGGCAGAGGAGGAGGAGGAGGAGGAGAGGGAGAATCCCAAGCAGGCTCCACACCATCAGCATTGAACCTGGGGAGAGGCTCGAACATGTGAACCATGTGGTCATGACCTGAGCTGAAATCAACAGTAAGTTGCTTAATTGATGTAGCCACCCAAGTGGCCCAGTAAGTAATTTCTTTAGGGCTGGATATCCTTATTTATAATATGAAGAAAATAAAGTTTACCCCATAAAATCATTGCAAGAATGATATGCTTCACTCATAGAAGTTCCTTCAGTAAAAGGCAATTACTGTTATAACAATATCATAGCAGTCAAGGGGGCATTTAAGAAACAGTGTTATTACAAATAAAGTCAGTGTTAGTGAGAGTTCCCGTAAGAAACACCCAAAAGTAGTCAATGTCCTTTAGTTCATGATACCCAAGTTCATACTTGCTGCCTTAAGAGGATTGTTCCCCAATTCTATGCTGGGGTCACATTTATTGTCTTTTGTTCGATCTTGATAGAATTTCAGATGTTAACATGCAGCTATCTCACCTGGGAATCATACTATTGGTTTTATTTTTTTATTTTTTCATTCTTCCTGCTCTTGTCTTTCCTTCACCCTTATTTGACAAACTCCTCTCAGGACGCTAGAAGGGGTCAGACAAATACTTCGCCATGAACAATTCTCCATTGGGCAGAATGACTTGATCACACATTTCTTATCTTCCCATCTGCTGCTGACTGTCCTCTTGAGGGCAGTCCCCTTCTCCCCTGCAGGAGTTTCCATCAGGAACTTCCCAGATGAGTTCCTGGTCTTGCAGAATGACATCTTGTTACTGACCAAACACTCCTACCTTTGTTTCTCTGTATGGAATGTACGAATACCAGCGTGTACCTCGCAAAGTCAGGAAATGTGACATTGATAATACCACATGAATTTAAAGTATAAGCTGCACCCAGAGGGAAACAGAAACCCTCAGCAAAGAATATATATTTTAGCTGGGTTTTTTTTTTTAATGTCTTTATTTTATTTTGAGACAGAGAGTGAGCAGGGGAGGAGCAGAGAGAGAGGGAGACACAGAATCTGAAGCAGGCTCCAGAGTCTAAGCTGTCAGCACAAAGCCCGACGTGGGGCTTGAACCCATGGTCTGTGAGATCACGACCTGAGCCGAATTTGGATGCTTAACCAAAAAAGCCACCCAGGCGTTCCTAGCTGTTTTTTCTTTTTAATCATTTTTATAATGGCTTTTTTTTCTTCCTTCCCAGAAGGAAACTGAAGTATGGGGAATTTAAGAAATTTACTTAATTTATCACAGATAGATGCAAAACAGGTTTTAGAATCCAAATTCATTCATTTTTTAAAAGTTTATTTATTTATTTAGAGAGAGAGGGGAAAGAGAGTATGAGCAAGGGAGGGGCAGAGAAAGAGGGAGAGAGAGAATCCCAAGCAGGCTCTGCGCTGTCAGCACAGAGCCCGATGTGGAACTAGATCCCACAGACCATGAGATCATGACCTGAGCCGAAACCAAGAGTCTGATGCTTAACTGACTGAGTCACCCAGGTGCCTCTCCAAGTCTATTCTTATATCAAAGCCTTATTTGGATAACATTTCCCTCTTACACAATCTACAAAACTTAGCACTTATCACTTTATATAATAATGACCTGAGTACTTGTCAGCCTTTTTCCAAATGAAGGGAATTCATTTTGTCATCTTTTAAAGTCCAGTACCAGGAAAGTGCTTGGTGAATAAGTGAACAAACAAACTTTCCCCATATTCCTGTCACTTGATACTTTGAGAGAGAGCTTCAGCTTTCCTGATTTTTCTTGCTGACTACAGCTTTTGGCAATTCCTAATTTCAATCTCAGCATCTCCCAAAGATCTTGTATTACTGATCTCCACCTCTCACTGGTGCCATTGTCTCTTAGATATTGGCTGGAACCTTTCTCTTGACTGGGGAGCCACAAGTTTCCATTTGCTTGGTCTGGGTTGTGCCAGGAGTGAAAAAGGGCAGAAAGTAGAAAGAAAACACAAGTAATCCACTAAAGCAGAGAAAGATCAACAGGCAGAGAGAAATCTTGTTCTAACTGACCTAAGGGGTTATTCCTGAAAAGGGAGAGTGCGACACTGCACTTCCCTACATGAGCGACGAAAGACTTCTTCCCAAAGCCTCAGCAGCTTTCACCTCCAAGATGTAAGATGAGTGAGCTGTCAGTGTGGTTTAAGTTTGCTTATGGTTCAGTATTTGTAGAAAATATATAGATTTATTTCTGGTTCAACTTAATTCACCAAGTTTTAAAATAATTGTATTCTATTAGGCTTAACTTTCAGTAAGTTAGTGTACTTCATTATCATTTTTGTTTTATGCTTATGTACAAGTCCTTGTGTACTATTGGGTGATGGGCTACAACCATTATAACACCATGTGTTCAGAGTCCTATCTTTATTACTACTGTACTTTCTTACTACTGCTGTATAGGAAATCCAGGAGCCAAACACATCTTTATTGTTATAATCATCATTCCAGAAATGTTTATTGAGTGCCTAGTACTGTCCAGGTAATGGAGGAGGTATACAAGAAACAAATAAACGTGCAAATTATCAGGAGTGATGAGCGCTATGAATGAAAACAAAGCAGAGCAAGATGAGAGGGTGGGAGGTAGTAGGAGGTTGGAGCTCTTTTATGCAGGGCAGGGAGATTTGGTTACTTTTGATGAGCTCACATTTGAGAAGAGACCTGAAGAAAATAAGGAAGTGAGCCACATGGCCATGTGGAGGAAGTGCATTCCAGGCAGAGGGAACAGTAAGTGCAAACGCCCTGGGGGAGAATCCTTGATATGACTGAGAAGTACCAATGAGGTAATGAAATGAGGGAAATGAGCCAGTGGGCAAGTGGTAGAGGATGGTGTCAGAGAGCATCTAAACTATATTAAATTCTTCAATTTCTCCTTAGAATGGTGGACTAGTGTTATGACCTGCTCAAAAGGAGACTGGAGAGCAAAGGGGTGGAAGCAGGAAGACCAGGTCGGAGGCTACTACAAATAATCCAGGTGGGAGACTGCGGTGGAGTAGGTCATAATGGAAGCATCAGAAGTGGTTGAGGAGCACCTGGGTGGCTCAGTTGGTTAAGCATCCAACTTTGGCTCAGGTCATGATCTCACAGTTCATGGGTTCTAGCCCCATGTTGGGCTCTATGCTGACAGCTAGCTCAGAGCCTGGAGTCTGCTTCAGATTGTTGTGTCTCCCTCTCTCTCTACCTCTCCCCTGCTCATGCTCTCTCTCTCTCTCTCCCTCCCTTACTAGCTGTCTCTCAAAATTAAATAAAACACTAAAAAATTATAAAAAGAAAAAGAAATAGTTATGAAGTAGACTCTGGATATATTCTGAAGGCAAACTCAACAGTGTTGATTGTTATATTGGAGAGGGGGAGTCATGGATGATTCCACATCCTTGAGCTTCAGTAATTGGAAGAACAGAGTTTCTATTGTGTGAGCAGGGGGTTTCATGGTGAGTGAGGGGGCAGCGACATAAAAAATGTGATGGATTTTTCACTTTAAAATTTAAACAATTCTAGCTGACTTTAATTTTGGCACGGAAATCCTACTTTAGTCTGCCGAGAATTTCTTTTGGAAGACGGATCTTCTCTTTAAGGCAATGAGTAAGACTTTTATTCATCATAACTTAAAAAGACAGTAAACTAAAGTTGGTCATGATAAAATATAAAATCTCTGCAGTCAGTCTGTGTATACAACTGTCTCGTGGATTTCACCTCCTTGAAAAACAGGGATGATTTTGTGGTGTGTGAAGCCAGAAAGCATATGGCAAATGTAAATAGTGAACTCGCTATCTGGGATTTTAAAAGTCTGGGCTTAGATTAAATGAATGGGAAGTGTTTACTGAGAGCACAAGTATTGATTTAGATCAAGGTACCCAACCAAGATGTCCTTTGGGAGAGGTAAGTCCTGGCTGCTGTGGTGGCTTAGGGATAGTTTGGTGGCTTTCCTGTTCACTAACCAAGGAGGACGCATGTGGATGGCTGACAAAACTCCTCTTCCAGGACACAGCGATATTTAATAAGCATAAATGCCCACCTTGGTCTCTCTGCATGTGCAAGTGCTGAGTTTGCATTTACTTTTCACATGTTGGCTTCAAATCCACTTTCTTTAACATTGAATTTGCCTTTCTTATTCAATCCAGACAATCATCCTTGTATCTATCATAATGTTTGCTCAGAGCGGTAAATGGTAAACCCTCTCAATTAATACTCCTCTAGGGAGCAGCCCTTGTGGGCAAAGTTCCGGCTCTCAGTGCATGTCAGACAAATGCTGTTCATCAACTAAACACCACAAAGGCCTAAATTAGGAACCAGAGTCCTAGGAATAACAGACTTCTATAAAGAGGTGAGACTCTCTGACCAGCAGCCTCAACAGAGCAAGCTTGTTTCTAAATATAGAAGCAATTTTCGGGCCTCTTTTCAGGGCCGAGAGACAATTATTGCCAAAACAAATAAGGCAGTGTCTCTACGCCTCGTGCGCCGAGGGAATGCCCTCGGGGCAGGGACTAGAGCCCGGACAAGAGCACATCAGTGCGGTGGCCTGCGCGAGGCTGAGGACCTCTCCTAATTGTCCTTGAACGGTTTCAGTGTGTCGCCTAATTGATGGATTAGCTAACTAAAACAGAATGTGAGACACAGGAGTGGGCTAGCGCTCCACACCCATTCGCCTGACAACAAAAACGTACAATTCTCTCTAGAGATGGGCGACTGTCATCAAGGATGTTGATAACATTTGAAACTTTGGGATATAATTTCCTAGGGGCCTCGAAATCCCGATTATGCCCTGAACCTCTCCAGGGCAGGGAAGTGATGGATTCATGCTCTTCTCTCCAATTACGTTAGAACTATGAATGGAATACACAGGGTTTCCACAAATAGCTTCACTGAGCTTCCAGATCGTTGTTCTTTAAGGATCATTTTAGGGCATTCCTTCTGACTCCACGCAAGCTACCTGCATGGATGTGTTTTCTCAGGATTCCACCCCTGCCCCTACTTCATGGTTTAACCCCAGGTTCCTGTTCTTTATCTGCACAATCTATAGCAACTTCCACCTATGAGTTTAAAGAAAATGTAAGGTCGTTCTGGTCTCAAAATTCTTTTATCTTCTCGACCCTTGCCCTTCTCTGTTTTCGTCTTGACATCTTTCACCTCTGGATAGCTTCAGTTTTCTTTCTTCTCTGCTTTTGCTCCTGGGCCCCCAAGCAAGTCCCAATAATTTTAGATTTTTTCTGTGTGTGTGCATCCTCAAGGTCTGAGCCTCACTTCTCCCTCGCAGTTATCAGCTGACTTCACTTCTGGTTTAATGAGAATGAGATCACTTCATGGGAATTTGTGCCACCTCACTTCTCCTGTATCCTTAGGCATCCTGTCCCCTTCTGTCCATTCTCTCTCTCTCTCTCTCTCTCTCTCTCTCTCGGCCTGGCATATAGTAGTAATTCAAGAAATATTTGTTGAATGAATAAATAATTGCTTCTTGATCTAAGTCCCTCAAACTAGTGGTAATTTTCTTCCTCCCTTTTCCCTTCATCCTTTCCTCTTCTTGAAAACATGATTAATTCTCTTTGACTTACTGTTTTCTTTTTAAAGGAGACACTCTTTTTTTGACTATTGTAGAAGAGAAAAGTACAAAAAGCCCTAGAAAGAAAATAAAAATTACTTACATACAGAGAAAATTGCTGTTAACATTTAGGTGTTTTTTTTTAATATGCTTTAATATATCCATTCAAGCTAAATCACTCCTATTATTTAAGAGCCTTCTGGGTTTTTTTATGTTTGTTTATTTTTGAGAGAGAGAGAGAGAAAGAGCATGAGTGGGAGAGGGACAAAGAGACAGAGACACAGAATCCAAAGCAGGCTCCAGGCTCCGAGCTGTTAGCACAGAGCTCCATGCGGAGCTCGAACTCACAAGTGTGAGATCGTGACCTGAGCCCAAGTCAGAAGCTTAACTAACTGAGCCACCCAGGCACCCGTAAAAACCTTCTGGCTTTAAAAAAAGTTTATTTATTTTGGGAGAGAGCATGTGTGCACGAGAAGGGGAGGGGCAGAGAGAGAGAAAGGTGGGTAGAGGAAGAATCCCAAGCAGGCGCCATGCTCAGCATGGAACTTGACGCAGGGCTGTCTCACGGCAGTGAAATCATGACCTGAGCTGAAATCAGGAGTCAGATGCTTAACCAACTGAACCATTCAGGTGCCCATAAAAGCCTTCTGTTTAAGCCTCCAGTTAATTCTACTTACCACAACATTTTTAAACTATCACCTGGAACATGCTATTTCTTTAAGCTTACATTTATGCATCTATGAAACCAATAATAAGAATCCCTCACATAAGTACATGGTGGAGGTTAAATGCAATATTCGGTATAAGAATTTAGTACACAGCTCAGCACAGGGTAGCTGCTCCATAAACATTAACCCTTGTCATCTCCCTTTTCCTTTAATCTTTAAGCTTCTTTAAAAACTTATCCTCTTTCACTACCTCATTTTCACCAAAATTCATTTATTTTTTACGTTCTATTTGGCATATCCAAGAGTATGTATGTAACAGATTTGTTACAAATTGTAGCAATAGAATGGATTCTTAGGAGACCACCGTAAGGACTACAACATTACCAATATATTCACTCATATTTGTACTTGATGCCTTTGCTTATACTGTTATGTTTTTCTGGAGAGTTCTCCATTTTCACTCTTAGAAATTATTCTCATTCTCTGGTGTCCAGACACACACACACTAGCTACTCCTTCATGGTTTTCTTGAGTCTGCATAGTATCTTTTAGATCTCCAAACCCTTACCATGGTTCTTTCCTAACATATTTTTTTTTTTGCTTTATAATACAATTATTTGTGTGCACATGTGCTCTATTAGCTTGTATGAAAGTCTTGGTGATAGACACGGTGTCATTCATTTTTACTTCCACAAGCATAGTATATGCTCAACAAGTATCTTTTGGCAGAAAAATTAGCCTCATTAAAGATTTTATAATATTCTCATGAGAAAGGGAATCATATTATGATCCTTCTAAACCCTCAGAAAAAGTTAGGTTCTAACACACACACACACACACACACACAACATGATAATAGGAAGCAGTTAACTGGTAAGACTTATTATGAAATTAGAAAGGTTAGATAGTTGACATTTTCAAGATGTGTAGGACCTCCCCCCTCCCCTCCCTTGCTAACTCCTCCTGAAAGTCCTGCTTCTGCCAGCCCAGCCTCTAAGTTTCACAGGCGTCATATTCTTTAGAAGAATATTCCCACCATTAGAGCCACTCAGAGAAGTTCAAGAATTAGCATAGGAAACCACCATAAAATGTGTTCATATTAAATTAGGGCAGATATAACATCAACAACAATTAAATAACTAAGATATCCTATCCCTACAAGACAGGGTCTTGAGGGATAGGACAAGAAAAGAAAAAGAAAAGAAAAGAAAAGAAAAGAAAAGAAAAGAAAAGAAAAGAAAAAAGAAAAGAAAAAAGAAAAGAAAAGAAGGAATGTTTTGAGAGAAAAAAATTGTGAAAGGCCTTAAATTGGCTTATGTGAAAAGCAATCAGAATGTGGACCCTCCTTGGGAGACGGTGTGAGCTTCACCTTTAGATAAGGACTAAGGACAGAAGAATAATGGAACTACAAGTAAATTATGACAGGGTTAAATCTTGACCTACCTTACAGTGTCCTTTCTCAGCTCAGGAATTTTATAAAATACGTTGCATTAGATTTTATCGTCTGAGAGTTCTATAAAGCTCAGATAATGCTTTAAGGAATCTAAGAGCTTGAGAAATACATTCCGTAAATAATCCGTAGCACCTAGTGAAAAACTGAATCTTGCAAAATTTAGAATTTTATGGTCTGCTTGCTATTTTTGTCTTTTTTAATTTAAAAAAAAATTTTATTTAGTTTTGAGAGACAGAGAGAGACAGAGCAGGAATGGGGGAGAGGCAGAGAGAGGGAGACACAGAATCCAAAGCAGGCTTCAGGTGCTGAGCTGTCAGCACAGAGCCAGACATGGGGCTAGAACTCACAAACTATGAGATTATGACCTGAGCTGAAGTCAGGCACTTAACTGACTGAGCCACCCAGGCGCCACTTGCTATTTTTAAATAGCAAAAGTGCTACTTCGGTCCATTCTGGTCATGGTGGAGTTATGAGTAGTAGATAAGCCCTCCTCATGTAAACATGTATTACACTGGACAAAGTCTTTCCAAGCATTGGACAACAGGGAGTGATTCCTGAAGGAATGGAAAGTCATGATGTGAGTGTCACTATGCCCAGTTTCTTTCTAGGAACAGGTGTTTTTTGTTTTGTTTTGTTTTGTTTTAATTTATGTCTTTGTTTTACTTTGAGAGACAGAGACAAAGAGCAAAAGGGGGAGGGGCAGAGAGAGAGGGAGACACAGAGTCTGAAGCAGGCTCCAGGCTCTGAGCTGTCAGCACAGAGCCTGATGGAACCCACGGACTGTGAGATCATGACCTGAGCTGAAGTTGGACACTTAGCCAACTCAGCCACCCAGGCGCCCCTCTAGGAACAGTTTCCAAATAATAGTCCAGAGAGGTAGGACACACAGTGGTTCCCCTGAGGTAAGGAGGCAACATTAGGGTTTGTGGTGGAGAAGTGCCTAGAATCTGTGGTGTGTGTCCTGCAGAGAAGGAAGCTAAGCATACGGACACTTGCCAGGGTTTTCTGTAACTCTGTGGCAGAGGGCTAGGCTGCACGTGAGCAAGTCAAGATCATCTCAGGCCTAGTAGAGAGTGGCTAGTATGGGATTCGAGGAGAGGAAAGGAGAGGAGCTGCAGATGCAGCAACTTTTCAGGAAGATCAGCGTCGGGGAGCATTAGAGTTCTGGACTTGCAAGCATGTGAAAAGCTTATTAATATTCCTTCAACACTTCTAGCATCTAATACAACAAAGGGCACATCTTAGAAGTAAAGATTCTGGGGCACCTGAGTGGCTTGGTCAGTTAAGCGTCTGACTCTTAATTTTGGCTCAGGTCATGATCTCACCGTTCATGGGATCAAGCCTTGCTTTAGGCTCCATGCGACAGTGCAGAGCCTGCTTGGGATTCTCTCTCCCTCTCTTTCTGCCCCTCCTCCACTCTCATGGACCTGGACACACGTTCTCTCTCTCTCAAAATAAATGAATAAACTTAAAAAAAAAGAGGTAAGGATTATGACTTAGAGGAAGCTCTATTTATCCTACACCTTCCCAAACAAAGCTTACAACAAACTCCAACGGAAACCAAGGGGGGAGGGAGTTTGGAGGCTGAATCCAGCCAAATTAGGAGGACTCGGGAAACATTTGAGCCTCTCTTCAGTTCTGTACTAATAAAACAGCAAACAAAAGACAACATAAACGTACACAAAATTCAACATAAAATGGAGGGATATAAGTGAGAAATTGAACTGCATGTTAAAACAAGCATCCAGATTTGTCAGAGGAAGGTTGCAGAATCCATATCCTCTTTACTGGTTATCCATGACATGAGACCTAAAAGGCATAAGAAAATATGATCCATAAGGGAAAAAAATCAATGATATAGAGCATTCAAGAGAAACTTTATATTAATCCATGTAAGCTTTTTCAAAAGATAGGAGAAAACACCACTAATTCATTCTGTAAGGCCAAATAACCTTGATAACAAACTTCACAAAAACATTTTTTAAAAAGGACATTACAGACCAATACAGCTCACAAACATGCACACAAAAATCTGCACAATATTATCACTTTGATCAAGCAAATATTTGCCAGGAATATAGGGTTGGTTCGACTCTTAAATATCAATCAGTCTAATTTACAGCTAAGAAGACTGGACGTGCTATAGGGGGCCAGACTGGGATTTGCATTGAAAGTCTGACAGAAGAATGGATTTGATGTATCACTTGGTTTTGCATATAGTGACCGTCCTGCGCATCACTGCTGCCAATGGTTTGTATGTGGAGGGTGTAGAAATGGAATCACAAACCATTTAAGAAAAAAGATTTGAGTGGAGAGTGAGGGAAATGAGACGTAGAACTCTAAGAGTTGGTACTCTCTTTTCTTAGTTTTTTTTCTTTCCCTTTTTAAAAAAATGATCTTTTTTTAACTTAACTTTTTATCATAATTTTTATTCATACATGCTTCATTTATTTTATATAGGCTTCCTCATTGGAAGAAGTGAAACATATGGACAAAAATTTAGCTTTCTGTGGGACATAAGGGATGCATGCTGGTTTTCATATGGGTAAATGTGTTGGAAGCATGCATTGATTTGTGTGCCTTCAACCCAATGGAGAGCTAGAGTACGGTTTCATTTAAGGAAGCTCCACTAGAAAGTGATGAGAATCCTTTGGTTATGGAGTAGTGATTTTGGGAATTCAGCAATCACATGAGTAGGATATGATAGCTATCATTTATTATTGACTATAGAATAAGAAGATCAAAGAAACATGCTTGATAGGCAGGTATTGTGTGTGTGTGTGTGTGAATAATGCTTTATCTAGAAGTTTGGAATTTTGGAATGCTATTAGGGAAATTAAAATAACCATCTCCTCTGTAACAAGAGACAAAAGAAAAACACTATATAATCATTAAGAAGACAATCCAGCAAGAAAACATAACAATTGTAAATATTTATGTATCCAACACGGGGGCACTCAAATACATAAAAGTTAAGCCCAACATAAAGAAACTAACTGATAGTAATACAATAATAGTAGGGGACTTCAACATCCCACTTACATCAATGGACAGATCATCTAAACAGAAAATCAACAAAGAAACAGAAGTTTTGAATGACACGCTGGACCAGATGGATTTAGGTCCATCCTAAATGCAAAAGACCACATCCTAAATCAGCAGAGTACACATTCTTTTCAAGTGCATATGAAACATTGTCCAGAATGGATCACATATTGGGCCACAAAACAAGTCTCACTATTTCAAAAAGATCGAAGTTATACCATGCATCCTTTCTGACCACAATGCTATGAAACTAGAAATCAATCACAAGAAAAAATCTGGAATGAACACAAACACATGGGAGTTAAATAACACACTACCAAACAATGAGTAAGTCAACCAAGAAATCAAAGAGAAAATAAAAAAAATACAGGGAGACAAATGAAAATGAAAACCCAATGATCCAAACTCTTTGAGATGCATCAAACTTTGTTGTAAGAGGGAAATTTATAGCAATACAGGCAGGCCTAACTTATGACAAGAAAAATCTCAAATAAACAACCTAACCTTACACCTAAAGGAGTTAGAAAAAGAACAACAAACAAAACCCCAATCTGGCAGAAGGAAGAAAATAATAAAGATTAGAGCAGAAATATAAACTAAAAAAACCAATAAAATCAGGAGCTGTTTGTTTGAAAAGATCAACAGAATTGATAAACCTCTAGTCAGACTCATAAAAAGAAAGAGAGAGAGAGAGAGAGGAGACTCAAATAAACAAAATCAGAAACAAAAAGGGAGAAATAACAACCAGCACCACAGAAATGCAAAGGATTTTAAGAGAATATTATGAACAATTATACGCCAATAAACTGGACAGTGTAGAAGAAATGGATAAATTCCTAGAAACATATAAACTACCAAAACTAAAATGAAGTAAAGTGGAAATTTAAACAGACTGATTACCAACAATGAAAGGGGATCAGTAATCAAAAAACTGAACAAACCAAAGTCCAGGACCAGATGGCTTCACAGGTGAACTTTACCAAACATTTAACAAAATGTTAATAACTATTCTTCTCAAAATATTCCAAAAACATAGAAGAGGAAGAAAAACTTTTAAATTCATTCTATGTGGCTGATATTACCCTATCCCCAAACCAGATAAAGACACAACATAAAAAGAAAACTATAGACCAATAACTGTGATGAACATAGATGCAAAAATCCTCAACAAAATACTAGCAAGCTGAATTAAACAATACATTAAAAACATCATTCACTAGGGCATGTGGGTGTCTCAGTGAATTAAGAGTTGGACTCTTGATTTTGGCTCAGGTCATGATCTCGGGGTTTGTGAGACCAAGCCCCACATCGGGTTCCAAGCTGACAGTGTGGAGACTGCTTGTGATTCTCTCTCCCTTTCTCTTTACCCCTCCACTGATCATACTCATGCTCTCTCTCTCAAAAACAAATAAATAAGCATTAAAAAAGAAAACATTCACCCCAATCAAGTGGGATCTATTCCTTGGATGCAAGGGTGGTTAAATAATCACAAATAAATGAACATGATACTTCACATCAATAAGGGAAAGGACAAAAACTATATGATCACTTTAATAGATGGAGAAAAAGGATTTGTACAAAGTACAACCTCAATCCATGATAAAAACCCTCAACCAGGTAGGTTACCTCAACATGATAAAAGCCTTATATGAAAAACCCACAGCCAATATCATGCTCAATAGAGAAAAACGTGAGAGCTTTTCCCTTAATGTCAGGAACAAGACAACGATGTCTGCTCTCATCACTTTTATTCAACATAGCACTGAAGTTCCAGCCATAGCAATCATACAACAAAAAGAAACAAAAGGCATCCAGATTGGCAAGGAAGAAGTAAAACTTTTACTATTTGTAGATAACATAATACTCTGTATAGAAACCCTAAAGACTCCACCAAGAAACTGCTAGAACTAGGAAATGAATCTAGTAAGTTACCAGGATATAAAGTCAATATCCAGAAATCCATTGCATTTCTATACACTAGTAATGAAGCAGCAGAAAGAAAAATTAAGCAAACACCTCATTTTCAATTGAACCAAAAATAATAAAATACCTAATAATAAGCTTAACCAAATAGTTTTATGAAAGACCCTATACTCTGAAAACTATAAACACTGATGAAAGAAATTGAAGATGACACAAACAAATGGACATATTCTAAGATCATGGATCAGAGGAACGAATATTAGTCAAAAGTCTATACTGCCCAAAGCAATCTACAGACTTAATGCAGTCCCTATCAAAATATCAACAGCATTTTCCCCAGAACTAGAAAAAAACAATCTTAAAATGTGAATGGAATCACATAGACCCCAAATAGCCACAGCAATCTTGAAAAAGGAAAACAAAATCGGACATATAACAGACTTCAAGTTATATTACAAAGCTGTAGTAATCAAAACAGTATGGCACTGGCACAAAAATAGATGCATAGATGAACAGAACAGAATAGAAAGCCTGGAAATAAATCCACAATTTTATAGTCAATTAATCTTTGATAAAGCAGAAAAGAATCTTCAATGGGAAAAAGTCTCTTTAATAAATGGTGTTGGGAAAACTGAACCACTTTCTTACAGGATAGACAAAAATACACTCAAAATAGATTAAGGACCTAAATGTGAGACCTGAAGTCATAAACACTCCAGAAGAGAGCACAGGCAGTAACTTTTCTGACATCAACCACAGCAATATTTTTCCAGATATGTCTCCTGAGGAAAAGGAAACAAAAGCAAAAATAAACTATTGGGACTACATCAAAATAAAAAGCTCCTGCACAACACAGGAAACAACTGACAAAACTAAAAGACAACCTGTTGAATGAGAGAAGATATTTACAAATGACATATCTGATAAACAGTATCCAAAATATGAAAGAACTTATACAACTCAACACCAAAAAACCATATAATCCAATTAAAAATGGACAAAACACATGAAGAGATGTTTCTCTGAATACATGCAAATGGTCAGCAGACACATGGAAAGATGCTCAACATCATTCATCATCAGGGAAATGGAAATCAAAACCACAATGAGATATCACCTCATAGTTGTCAGAATGGATAAAAAAAAAAAGCCACTGGAGAAAGAACCAGTGTTGGTGAGGATGTGGAGAAGTAGGAACCCTTGTTCACTGTTGGTGGTTATGCGAACTGGTGCGGCCACTTCTCTGTGGAAGAGAGTTTGGAGGCTCCTCAAAAATTAAAAATAGAATAACAAACTCTTAACTACAGAGAACAAACTGATGGTTACCAGAGAGGAGGTGTGTGGGGGACTGGGTGAAATAGTTGAGGGCTTAAAGAACAAACACACAAAATAAATAAAATAATAAAATAAAAGAAAATAGCCACCATCTATCTTCAATTAATTATTATTGTAACAGTACCATAAAATTGAACTAGAAACAGTCTGTCTTAATGTATTGATTAAATTATATGCAGTTATGTAATGTAAAGCATGTTGTCATTAGTAAACTTGAAAAATAAAAAATCTGGAAATATACTTATGTAAATACAAGTCTATGAATTAGTATTTATATTATTTATATTTATATATATTATATAAATATTATATTATATATATAAATTTAATATATATAATATATATTATATAAATTATATAAATATATAATATTTATATAATATTAGTATTTATGTCATTTTCAGAAAGAAAAGAAAAAACTTCTGAAAGTATGCAGCTAATATGTTAACATTAGTTATTTCACAGTGATATAATTATGGATCATTTTTATTTTATTTTTGTTTATTTACATTTTCTAATGTCTCTTACAGTGATTGTGTGTATTACCTGTGTGTTTACTTTTAAAACTTGGGTTTTAAAATTTTCTTTAACCAAAAGAAAAATGGTACGGTTGCTTCAGAGTCCATGGTGCTCAGAGCAATGGCATCAATTGAAACATGTTCTTCTTTCATAGGACCTTGCAACAATGAGCTATTGTCTTTTTATAAAATAGAAGTATTTATATTAGGTTTTAAAACCAGCATTCATTCAGGAAATTTTCTAGTTTTATATAAAACCAGATTTTTGGGGGGGGGGCACAGATTAATCTGTCTTAAATGGAATTAAATGTCATCACAATGAAGTTCTAAATTATTATACACTTGTTTTCTGTGGCTAGAGTTTGCCTGATCTTCAGTCTGTAAATACGTTAAATGTCTGCTTGGAACCTGGCAGCAAATTCTTTCCTCATCCCATTGATGCTACCTACAGTAGCTTCCATTTAACTTCAAGAACAGCATATTTGCTTCTCCTTTAAAGTGTGAGAAAATATTCATGATATTTGGACACTAGAAAAGTTTCACATGGGCAATTTTAGCGTATTTCATTTGGAGATTTCAAAAATCCAAATATCATGTGTGAAATACAGGATTCTGAGGTATTGGTTTTGAACCAGTAAAGACAGTTGGGTGTCACTTAGAAATTGCTCTGATATTCCTGGATCCAATACCATTTGTTGGGATTGAGGAGAATATTCAATATGAAGTAGAAAATATTATGTAAAATTATGAATTAGCTACACCTACAATATTATATGTAGTTTTAAATCAGTATCAAGAAAAGGCCCAATGAAGAAAAGGCAAACTAACTTCAGGCTTGGAGTGGTATCTATACAGGAAGAGTTTCTGAAGCAGCAGGTCCCAAAGCCTGGAAGGTAATATGGATAGGAAACATGTGTAATATAAAATTAACAATAAAAACATTGATTAACTTATGAAATATTAGATGCTGTACTAGGCACTTTACATATATAGGCTTTATTGAATCCTCACCAAAACAAAAACAAGACAGAACCAGAAACACTTTCCAGGTTAAGTATTTATTATTCCCATTTTACAGAGAAGGAAAGGTTGTGTTCAAAGCTGAAGGCAGACTTGCTGGGTAGGTGGTGAAGTATAAGGGTAATCTGGTAAATGACATATGCGGGTAGAGAAGAAGTAGCATGCCACAGTGGTAGTAAATTTATGGAACAGATTACCTCCAGGATTGGTATTGGAAAGGAATTTAAAATAATTTAAAGGCTTTAGAATAATTTACAAATGAACTGCATATAGTCACCGAGAATAGCTGTGTGCGCTGAACGATGGACGTCAAGGAATACCCATTTGTGGCACCTTACCTGAGACTGGCAGTATATTTGTGTAAGACAAAATATGAATTCAGTCTCAAAGGGTAATTTCTCTGTTTTGCTAATTGAAGTGTTTTATTGATTGAAAATAATCGACTATGTTAAATGAATGAAATTTTCTTAATCACTTTAGTTCCTCAATTTAAACAGTTTAAATTTATAGATAGTAATTTATAACTTATGACTTATAAATACTAAGATAACTTATACTGTAACTTCACAAAATGACAATAAATAAGATAAATTTTTCCCCATAATCTATGATTCCAATATATGTTATTGTATTTTCTTCCCTGGGCACGTTTCTTCTTTAGCTATATTCATAATGTATATAATACGTGTGTGTGCACAAGTGTATGCAGTTCTCTTCTGCTTTTCTTTTCTTTCTTTATTTTTTTTACAAATAGTTTATTGTCAAATTGTTTCCATATAACACCCAGTGCTCATTCCCACAAGTGCCCTCCTCCATGCCCGTCCCTCCCTCCCCCCAACATCCATCAGTCCTAAGTTTTTGTCAGCATTCAAGAGTCTCTCATGGTTTGCCTCTCTCCCTTTCCCCCACCATTCTTCTCCCCTTCTTCTTCCCCCCTTCTTCTCCCCCATGGTCCTCAGTTAAGTTCCTCCTCCTATACGTGCAAACATATGATATTTGTCCTTCTCTGCCTGACTTATTTCGCTCAGCATAACACCCTCAAGGTCCATCCATGTTGCTACACATGGCCAGATTTCATTCTTTCTCATTGCCATGGTATAGATAAACCACATCTTCTTGATCCATTCATCTGCTGATGGACACTTAGGCTCTTTCCATGTTTTAGCTATTGTGGAGAGTGCTGCTATGAACATTGGGGTACATGTGCTCCTATGCCTCAGCATTTCTGTGTCCCTTGGGTAAATTCCTAGCAGTGCTATTGCTGGGTCCTAGGGGAGTTCTATTGTTAGTTTTTTGAGGAACCTCCACACTGTTTTCCAGAGGGGCTGCACCAGTTTACATTCCCACCAACAGTGTAGGAGGGTGCCCATTTCTCCACATCCTCGCCAGCATCTAGAATTCTCTGATTTGCTCATTGTAGCCACTCTGACTGGCGTGAGGTGGTATCTCAGTGTGGTTTTGATTTGTATTTCTCTGATGAGGAGGGATGCTGAGCATCGTTTCATGTGTCTGTTGGCCACCTGGATGTCCTCTTTGGAGAAGTGTCTGTTCATATCTTCTGCCCATTTCTTCACTGGGTTGTTTGTTTTTCGGGTATGGAGTTTGGTGAGTTCCTTATAGATTTTGGATATTAACCCTTTATCTGATATGTCATTTGCAACTATCTTTTCCCATTCCGTTGGTTGCCTATTAGTTTTGTGGGTTGTTTCCTTTGCTGTGCAGAAGCTTTTAATCTTGATGAGGTCCCAATCGTTTATTTTTGCTCTTGATTCCCTTGCTTTTGGGGATGTGTCAAGTAAGAAGTTGCTGCGGTGGAGGTCAAGGAGGTTTCTTCCTGCTTTCTCCTCTAGGGTGTTGATAGTTTCCTGTTTCACATTCAAATCCTTTATCCATTTGGTTTATTTTTGTGCATGGTGTGAGAAAATGATCTAGTTTCATTCTTCTGCATGTTGCTGTCCAGTTCTCCCAACACCATCTGTTAAAAAGGCTGTCTTTTTTCCATGGGATATTCTTTCCTGCCTTGTCAAAGATTAGTTGGCTGTATACTTTTGGTCCACTTCTGAGTTCTCAATTCTATTCCATTGGTCTATGTATCTGTTTTTGTGCCATCTTCTGCTTTTCATCTACATCCTTTCATAAACGGTTTTCCATGATATCATTTTAAAAACAATGGTTTTTTATTTTTAATTTTTTGTTTTTTTCTTTTTAAATTTTTGTAATTTTTAAATTTTTTAAATTTAAATCCAAGAGAGTTAACATATACTGCAATAATGATTTCAGGAGTAGAATCCAGTGATTCATCCCTTACATATAACACTCAATGCTCCACTTAGCAAGTGTCCTCTTCCCATTTAGCCTGTCCCCCTCAACCCAAAACTCCTCTAGCAATCCTCAGTTTGTTCTCTATATTTAAAAGTTTAATGAAAACCAATGTTTCTTTAATGGCTGTATACTACTTTGCTGAAAATGGAAATTTAACTGCCTGTTGGTGTTAGATAATGCCATAGTAAACATCTTCTATACATATTTGAATCTATTTGGTAATATTTACCTAGTATAAATCCTGAGATGTGGAATTATTGTGGAAATTTATACCTATTTATACTACCAACAAAATTGTTTCAGTGTAACTTTACTTTTATTTTCTAATTTAACACTAAGATTTTTAGTACCTACAGATTCCTCCTTCAGATTTTTATGGAATCTTCATGTATTATAAATTCTCTTCTTCATTAATCAGTCATAAATGCCTCCTGAGGTGTAACGGAATTTATACCCCATGTTGTGAGTGTCCTCCTTCAGACCACAAATTTGGGTATACAAAAAATTAACTTTATTTTACTACAGCAGAATTTCATGCTCTACCTATCTACCCTTGTGGTAGAAACTAAGTTGATCAACTCAAAGTAAGCCCAATGAATTCTGTTTAATTTTTTGTTTCACCCCGGGTAGGTTCAATGCGGGGTATTGAGACCATCCTACCGTGCTGTCCAAGGCTGCGTCTGCGGAGCGTGTTGAGTCTTGTGAAAGAACCGCTTTTGCTCCATCATGAGCATGGGCTTGGTAGTTCTGATAGCTTGAGTCTTACCGCCCTCCCCCTCCCCGCCCCAGTTTCTCCTTGAGAGTTAAGCACAGGTCTGTAGTCTCAGATCGCTCAAGCCGTTCTCATGGCCACTCACCAGCTTCCTACTGTTTCATTTCCGACTGAATTTCTCATTAACTTCATCCATGGAATTTATCTCTCTTAAGGCAGGCAGAAAAATCTCGCTTAGTAAATAATCTTCTAAATCTCCACAATTTCCATGAAGCCTAGAAACTTAAGGAACTAATACATACTATCATCAAGGACATCTTCAATCTGCAAAAATATATTATTATCTATGTTTCTAGACATGTGGACACCCTGCATTTTAAATAAGAACTCAGATTTTGAAGTTTAACTTACTTTGTTATTTATGTTCTACCTAGGTGTCTCCCTTATGCTATGAAGGTGAACTGCTTTAGCCTTCTGGTTTGGGGTGGGGTCAGGTTAGGGTCAGGTGGGAAGTATTGACACACAGCTTAATACTTCCCACTATATTCTATTAACCACATTTACTCTTTCCCTATGTCCTTGAGAAATGACCAGCAAACTGATTTCAAAATATTCGTTTTCTATTGAAGATACAGGGTAGAATGAAGTGTTGACAAGAAATCTGTAGGTAATGTCTTCTAGTTTTTGCTCCAATTCCATAGGTCAGTCTATCTCAAATATAATGTGGGTTCTTTTGCTTCTTTGGTGGCTAGGGCAGTGACTGCCACCTAATACATTTTCAATAAGCATTGGATAAAGACATAAATTGTAGGAATGCCAAGGTGAGCACTATTAGGCAAGTCGGATCCCCAGGCAGAAGCATATCTAAGGTCTATTTGCAGACGTGATCTAGGTAAGTATGGTGGTAATGCAACCCAGATCCTATTTCAAAGAGTAAAGGCCATGGCTACGGAAACTATGGCAATGGTCACACAAAACTGGAAGATGACAATACAAATTTGAGACCAATGAGAAGGAAGAACACACCCCAAAACTATTGCAAAACTAGGGATGTGAGTGGGAAGTAAGTATATGCATCCCTTTTTGTGTGTGTTGTCGGGTTGAGCGCAGCTTAAAGATCTGTGTGCCAGACCTGACCTATTCCGTTATGCTTTCTGAAACAGTGTGTGCTATTTTTGGATGGACTATGTAGATAGTCACAAATTTACCTACTCTGTTGTGTTCCTGCAGCTCATTTGACAATGAAGAATGATGAAGCGACAATTAAGTGAGTCTCCTACAATGTCTCCTAATGCAGTAAAGTCTGAAACAAATGGATGGAAATTTAGCTGGAAAAGTGCAAAATATGTAATCTTTGAATTCTTTGAATCCTGTATTCTTTCAAGTCAAGTGGTAGTGTATTCAACCTTCTTTCTCTTTTTACAAGTAGGTAAAATTTATTTTCATTTCACATATATCACTTGTTACATAAACAGCTGTTGGGAGGGTGATTTTTGAAGTTAGTAAAGTTTGTTTGCTTTTACGCTAGTTTTGGTTTAATATTTACTTCCTAATTTTGTTCCTTTGTTTGTTTGTTTATAAGAAATTCACTTAGAAAACTTCACTTTTGTGGATTTTACAAGCTTTGGCTCAGGCTATGAATATGCACTCACTGACTTAATAAAAGATACTGATCTTTTATTAAGGCCCACAAAATGTATTGAAGTTTATAATTTAGATCCCCATTCTTACTTTTCTGTCAACTCATCTCTACTTAAACAAAAAGGTACTTTGACTTCAGCACATTAAAATCAGTGTGGTCTAATCTGACATATACTGTTTCTAAATTATAAAATATTGAGACTTATTTTATGAACAGTAATTTTCTTAATGTTGCATTTGTGTTAAGCATTTGTTTTAGTTTCATACAAAGAGAAGGATTCTTCATAAATATATATATATATAATATAAATAAATAAATATGTATATAAATATATATACATATATATAAGTGGGAAAGTATATAAACTTAACCTATTCCATTGTCAGCCTCCCTTATCAAGAAATAAACTAGGGGCTCCTGGGTGGCTCAGTTGTTTGGGCATCTGACTCTTGATTTTGGCTCAGGTCCTGATCCCAGAGTGGGGAGATAAAGTCCTGAGTTGGGCTCCGTGTTAGGTGTGGTGTTTGTTTAAGATCCTCTCTGCTTCTATCCCTATCCCTTCTCCCCCACTTGCTCTCTCTCTCTCTCTCAAAAAAGAAAAAGGAAGAAAGAAAGAGAGAAAGAGAAAGAGAGAAAGAAAGAAAGAAGGAAAGGAAGGAAGGAAGGAAGGAAGGAAGGAAGGAAGGAAGGAAGAAGAAAGGAAGAAAGAAAGAAATACTAAACATGTTAAAGTTTTTCTGTGTCAGCAAGAATGTGATCAACTTCAAGGAAAATATAATCTTTAACTTTATCAAGAGAATAATTTAAAAAAAAACAAAAGGAAGGATATGTTGAGTGGTATTTTGTTGAATTACCAGGTACATATTTTTCCTGACTTTAGAAATGACCTTCTTTTTTATAATTTAAAAGTAAACATAATTTCAAGTAAATTTCAGATGAATATATTTAAACTAAAAACCCCCCCGATTGAGTTTGATCTTCATTTCCTGTACTCATTGGTGTATATTGTGGTTGGGGGAATA
Source organism: Hyaena hyaena (assembly GCF_003009895.1). NCBI lineage: Eukaryota > Metazoa > Chordata > Mammalia > Carnivora > Hyaenidae > Hyaena > Hyaena hyaena. The sequence goes on from NW_024080858.1 coordinate 1,259,552, forward strand.
AAAAGATTGTTAAGAAGACTGTTTACGTTTATCAGTATAGAGATTGCTCTAATGCTATCAGTATTGATGAAAGTATTCTGATAAAATAGTTGTTATGATTCTAATCAAATTACATACTTCTCTGTGATTCCATATGACCATAAATTTTGTACTTCGGCTAGTATGCAATAAGAAATTTCTTTCTGGAACTGTTTCTATCTATTGTCCTATTTCATGATTTTGATCTCTATGTACCACAGGGAAATATACAGTAGGGAAATATTTGTGATTTGAATGAGGGAGAGACTTGTATTTTAGCTCCTGATTTCTTGATTACTGTGATTAATGGGATCCTGATTTCCTTACTTTCCATCTCTGCTTTCTGGCTTAGGAAACTCATGTCTGTTTTCGACAATGGCCTTTTATTCTCCTTAGTTAATTTAATTTTAACAATATCTGTAATTCCTCTTCTATCAATAATTGAACCGTGTCATTTCTTAGGGACCCTCTTGTTTGCTTCTAATTGTTGGTACTTGATGTAGTTAAAATATTTTCCATGGGTCATTTGCTCATCTATTCAATTTCTGCTGTTTTCATGATCTGTGTGTCAGTTTCATTCTGACTAATAAATAGTAATCTAATATTTAATGTTCTTAATTCCCCTTTGTACTAGATTTCTTATATATGCATCTTTGGTAACTTGTTTATTTTATTTAAAAATAAAATTTAAAAATAATTATTGTACAAGTATAGTAATAAATGCATTAGCAAAATAAGTATGCAAATGGTTAGTGTAGTTTTGACTTCTTTTTTACTTATAAAAAGAATAGAAAAAATGAAGATAAGGTATGATCAAGTTGGGAATAAAGTAAGAAGCAGTATTAAATTTTTAATATTTTATTATAAATGCAGAAATTTTCCTTAATTTCTTTCTCATCTTTATGCATATTGGTTTTATTTTTAACAGAAGTAAGGCTGATTCAAATAGGTAATAGTTAAGTGTTTGAAGACTCTACAGGAGTATATATTTAAAGAGGTGTGTCCCTCAGGGGTGCGGCTGATTTCTGGGATGCCCTGGTAACCAACTCTTAGGGTCTGTGGTCAGAGCAAAGGAAGAAACAAAGGGTCAAGACAAACAGGAGGGGTTGATGTCTCCATGGACCTGGGGTGTGTTCAAGGCCTCCAGAGAAGAGATTTTCATCATCACTCCAAAAGTCTCCTGTGGTATCCCATGTGAACAGGTAAAGAAATTAAAACAAACAAACAAATAAGGCAGGGAAGAAAAATTTGTGTTTACCAGTGAGAGACAAAACACCTTTAATGAAAAAAAAAAAAAACAATGACGCAAAACTTTTGAAAACTAGTATTTTTAGGTGAGGTTCAAATATCACCCTTGGAGCCTGCCAATTTATTCTCCGATCCAACAGTTTACTGAGCAGAATTTGTTTGATTAGGAGTAGAGGTTTGCAAGCGTTTGCACTCCTGTCATAAACCAGGAAGGTAGATCCCTGGTAAGAATGAAAAAAAGGGAGAAGGACAGTGTCGCTTTACTTCTTGAAACTACAGTTAACAGAGTGCCTAATACTAAAAGATGAAAAAGACATGACAAGAATAATTATGTTGTATCTGAGTAGAGTTGACACACAATGTTGCATTACTTTCAGGTGTGCAGCTTAGTGACCTGCCAAGTTCCTGCATTATGCTATGTTCCCATAAGTGTAGCTGCCATCTGTCCCCTTACATCGCTGTTATAATACCATTGATTATATTCTTTGTGCTGTGCTTTCATTCCTGTGATTTATTCATTCCATAACTGAAAGCCTGTATCTCCACTCCCCTTCACCTATTTTGCCCAAACCCTCACTCCCTCCCCTCTGACAACTACTAATTTGTTCTCTGTATTTATAGGTCCAATTCTGCTTTTTGTTTGCTTATTCATTTGTGGGGTTTTGTTTGTTTTTCCACTAATAAGTGGAATCATATGTTATTTGTCTGTCTCAGTTGGACTTATTTCACTTAGCATAGACCCTTTAGGTTTACCCATTTGTCTCAAATGGCACAATCTCATCCCTTTTCATGGCTGCATATTGCATCGTGTGTGTGTGTGTGTGTGTGTGTGTGTGTGTGTGTGTGTGTACCACATCCTCCTTATCCATTCATCTATTGATGCACTTATGTTGCTTCCATATCTTGGCTATTGTATATAATGTTGTAATAAACTTAAGGGTGCATATATCTTTTTGAATTAGTGTTTCCATTTTCTTGGGGTAAATACCCAAGAGTAGAATTATTGAATCATATGATATCTCTATTTTTAATTTTTTGAGGAAACTCCGTATTATTTCCCACAGTGGAAGCACCAATTTGCATTCCAAAAATGACAGGAAATAACACGTGTTGGTGAGGATGTGGAGCAAAGGGAACTCTCATACACTGTTGGTGGGAATGAAATAATTATTAATGAATGAATTGATACATATTTATCAGTAAACGTGATGCAGAACATTTATTTCTCTCTCCTCGTCTCTCCCCTCTCCTGCTTCCCTCCCTCCCTCCCTCTCTGTTTTCTCTTTGGAAAGTTTAGCAGTGTTTCTATTGTTTTTAAGCCTCCAGGATTTGGGCTTTTGTTGAGTAGTTCACCATGCACGTGATTGTGATAGTCTAAGGTCTTGATACAGAAGGGCTTTCTCAGGTGAGTGTCCAATCTTCTACATCTTTAACTTGAGGGTCCTTGCTTTTGTATTTTCATATTCTCTTAAGTAGTCTTCTAGAGTATGTAGCTAATTTTAAATCTCATCCATTTTAAACTTCCTCGGTAAATATTTATTAGATGCCCCCTATGTGCCAGACTCTATGAGATCTCACCGGCTGTGTGCGGGAATTGTATTTTCATTCTAAAAGCCGTGAGATTAAGACAAAAACTCTATTTCCTTTAGAAACTCAACAGTCTGGGTTGCCAGTTATCAGAATACAGTGTACTGCGGATGAATTCATATTTCCTAAAGAATATGAGGAGTGGTCACGCTGTGCTCACCAGCTTATATGAAATTTTCTCAATTGTCCAATATTTGAAAACAGAGTATGATAAAAGGAGCTCATTTCTTTTACGGTGGAATCTAAATGCTTTTACTATTAATGTAATTTGCCTGTCAGTTTACCTTAAGCAATTTCTATTAACATCTGAGAGAAAAATGTAAGACATCTGAAGTCCTCAGCTGTGGACTGAATATTTGTGTCCTCCCAAAGTTCATATGTGCAAGCCCTAATCCCTGATGTGAAGGTATATGGAGACAAGGTGTTGGGAAGGTAGCTAGGTTTAGATGATGTCAGGAGGGTGGGGTCCCCATGATATGATTAGCGCCCTTATAAGAAGAGATAGGAGACAAACAGCTTGCTTCCTTTCTCTGCTTTCTTTCAAATGAGGATACAATGAGAAGTCATCCACTTACAAACCAGAAAGACCACTCTCACCAGGAAGCAAATTGACCAACACCTTGATTTTGGACTTCCAGCCTCTAGAACGGTGAGGAATACATTTCTGTTGTTCAAGCCCCCTCAGTGTGTGGTAATTTGTCACGGCAGCCTGAACTCAACAAGATGCCTCTTTCCACAAGTTTTGAAATTACCACAGGCATTACACATAAAGGGACTCATTTAAAATGATAGATATAGATTTCTAATGATAGCTCTGGATTTTTTGGAATGCTATGAATCTTGGAATGTGAAGAACTGCATTTTTCAGATCCCATTTTTGCTTCAACCATCGTTCCAACAGCCCCCACAAAAACATGGTCATCCTTGCCATGGACTGCTGCTTTCATGGTTACAGCTCCCAGATCTGCAACACGACCTGTCCCATATGTCCCAACAGCGCCCGCGTCATCCTTGGCACATCACTTGGCCAACCCCACGTCTTCCCTGCAGGCAGCCCTCTCCTCCCCATTGGATTGGAGGTTCCCCTTTCCTGTCTCTTCTGCAGACCAAGCGATGTCCTTATCTCCCACTCATAAAGCAGTTAAAGGGGGTGCCCTCCTTTTTCTCTTTCCTGCTCTTCCTACTAATCTGTAGGCTCCTGTAGAAAAGAGAAGCCCACACCTCTGTTCTGTCACTCACCTCTGTGATTTGGGGTAAGTTCTAAATCTCTTCTACCCTGTTTTTCATTGTCTGTAAAATACCAACAATAACAACACACATGTTTCTAAAGAGCGCCTCTATGCCAACCGTTGTACCTGTTTCTCACAATATCTCTGTGGCGTAGATGCTAATATAATTTCCATTTTCAAAATGGGAAATCCCAGCACACCGAGAGGTGATTTAATCTGCCCTGAGCTATATAGCTAACAACTGGTCCAGATAAGCAGGGCAGCCAGCAAGAGCATCTGGCTGCCAGCAGATCTACAGTACGTGTCTTAGCTACCGTGTGATCATCAGAATCCTTCCTTATTGATTTTTGTGAGTTAAATGAGGTGATTTTGTTTGTGAAAAGCTGAACAGTGTGCCAGGGACACCATCGATTCTCAATGACTATGACTTATATTTTTCTATTAAATTTAATTTCTCCTACATTCAGATGAATAGAGAATTTGTAAAATATTGTGTGTTTTTTGCTTTTTTGTCTTTTTGTTTTTTGGTCTGATCTATCTTTAATCCTTAATGCAATGAAACAAATGGAAAGCTGTGTCCAGAATGATTGTGTTTTGTCCTGTTTTTCTACACAGCTCGGCACCATTTCTATGACTGGAAACTGAAACTCTGTGTAACTCTTAAGTTTCCTTTTGAGTCGATTACAGCAAGTGGAGCTGACTTTTCCAGTTGCCTACTCAATTGACCTGGTACAAAGAAGGTTAAAGTTCCCACCTAATATATGATCATTGAAGCTTTTCATGTAGCTTTTCAGACAAGGCTGTCTGGGAAAACCCTGACACAACATCATTTTTGGTGCCAGACTGATAAAGCATTTAGCATTTGTCAGTCACAGAAGGAGAAGACGATATATTAATTACATGTACTACCCTTCTTGGACAGCATGGAAAGAATTCTCTGTTTTTTAAAAAAGAAACATGTCAGATAATAAAAGATAACTATAGGGTGGCTTAGATAATGTAAAAAATCCCTTAAATAATACCAGAACTTTGAAATCTATAACATGCATAAATATGTATTTATTTAGGAAACATTCACTAAACAATATTCTTCATCATCACTTTGTTAATTTCATGATTGCTAATTGCACCAAGGATTAACTGCCAATGACTGGTACCAGCTAAAGTAAATTAAGAAAAAAAGTTTTGGGAAAAACACATCACTTACCTAGAAAATCAACTTCTCAGCTGCCACATGCCTCTTCAGCTTTGTAACTCTTTGGTTTTTTTTTTTTTTTTTTTTCTGCCTATTTCCAAAATTTTGCAAAAACAAACAGTGAGTAAATCCAATAATTGTCCTCCAAGATTTTAGCCTTAGTTGAAATCAATCATGTAAGCCATTTATCTCCTCTTTTTCACTACCCCCCCCCCCCCACCAGACTGGTGTGGGCTGGTAACTTGAATGGAGTTCATCCACATGTGTTTCAGTTTGGGGATCCTTCACCATAATTGATGAAGGATTCTTTTTCTTTAAGACAGACACACAGCATGCTTTAGAGACTGGGTTTCACAAAAGGACTCTAAATTCCGTCTTTTATATATTTTACAAGATTTTTGAACACTGAATTCTTTACATCAGTATTCAGAGAGAAAAAATGTCAGCATTGCATCTTTTCAGATCAACATTTTATTCTAGTAAGCCAAATCATTTTTATCTTATTTAGAGAACTAGCTGCTTACTGTAAAAACAATGTATTGTATTGTATTGTATTATACATACTGAAACCCATAGGAAGATCTTATATTCCTGTTAACTTACACCAAACTAGATTTGGTTTCTTAACTTGTGGAAAAAAAAAGTGTTTTTGTTTGTGAGTCTAGTTTTTTGCTACAAAGTATTGGATTTCAGTATATATTGTTAAAAGAAACTTAGATTTAATTCCAACAATGCAAAATAGCTGTTGCTAATCTTTCTCTCTCCTCTTTTTCTCTCTCTAAGAATAAACGGAGGCACAGAACAGATAGGAAAGCATCTAAGAAGACATGTCTACATTCGAGTAGTCATGGCAAAATCCAGATTTTCTACCTTGATAAGATTTAGTTATATTCTAAGTAATATGAACTCATGAAGAAAATACAGATAATTGCATTCTCTTTGTATTTTAAAGTCTCCATTTAAAACATCATTTTTGGTGCCTGTGTCAGTTATAGCAGGTGGTCACATATTCATATATTGATAAGATGTAATATTTAATTATACCACAGAATATATCATTATTTCCCTTCATTTTGAGGGGCAAAAATCTATCTGCCTTTAGAAATAGGGCTTGGAAATGAGAGGAAAAACTTTAGAATACTGTCTTCAATTTTTGTTAACTTTTGCAGCTCTCAGGGTATTGTGTGTAATACTGCTTTGAAATATTTTATGAAAAACAGTGACTTAATATGTGCGTGTTAACATCAGCTTTGTATTTGTTTGTTAGCATTAGAGAGTGCAAATACTTGGAGGAACTGCTTATGGGCTAAACTAGATGTGAGTCATGAATCCTCTCTTGATCTCATCAGAGCTTATCTTATCATAAACCAGTGGGGAGCAGAGACTGTGAGGCTCCTCCCACATACATTTAGATACACAAGACCAGCTGCACAAGATAAATGTGGAAGGTGAATGCTTGTGGCTATCCTGGGCTTTTTGGGGAAAAACTCTGTAATGCGTTACACCCAACATCTACTTGTAGCGATGTCAAGATACGAAGTCAGTTTGGGTTATCAACTAGTCGTTACTAGCATAGCTGAGAACTGCACAAGAGACTTAATCATATTATGTTCTTATTCTAATAAAAATGTTTTAATTCTAAATAGTCTTCAATTCAGGACTTTCTCTTTAATACCCCGACGCATCACATTTGCAATTGTTTCAGAATGAGGAGTTGATAGCCTCAGACTTTGGAGATGGTTACCCAGAAATGTTAAGAGCTAAATGTTATACTCTTTCCAAAGTATGCTGAAATAGAACGTTGGCTTTACTGTACATGTTTACCATGGTTTTCTTTTGCCAATTGAAGGAGACACAAGAGCTTAGCATGGGCTCATGCACAGGTTTTATAGGATGTCAGACAAAATGATTTTTTATTGAGGAAAGGTCAAACAAGTTGTGTTTTCTGTTGTGTCACACTATACAATATGAGGACCATGTTATAAAAATTCAGGGCTCCCACAAGAAGGCAAAGGCTAAGAATGGTGATTTAAGACTACATTATCCTGTTTCTAATTCCTTCTCTTTCTTCCTGCGGAAATGTAATTGCAGAAGCTGGGAGAAGGATTGGAGCGTGGGCTTCTATATCTGCCTTGAAGAGAGTCGTAAAGTCTGTTTTATGAGTCTCTCTCTCTCTAGCCTCGTCCTACTTTTCCAAATTAAAGGAGACAATATGACAATCTCACCAGGCTCTGATCTTACATCTTAATTTGCAAACTCAGCAGCAATATCAGTATCTGGTTTAAGTAGCTCGGATAAGACAGTGTTGAAATTAACGGCTTATCTATAGAAATTCAGTAAACTGTTCTATGTATTGAAGCCAAAGCTATTTTTTAAAAAAGAATATCTTAATTACAGAAGTCATTATTTCTTAACATTGATTGTTGATTTCTTAGTTTGGACAAACATACCGTGGTAATAAAAGATATTAGCAATGGGAGGAACTGGGTGAAAGTAATCTCAGTACTGTTCCTATAACATTTCTGTAAATCTAAAATTATTCTAAGGCAGATTGATGTATGCAGTGCAAAGCCATTATACTTGTCCGAATACATTTATCTGTGACAACCTAAAGACTGGGAAGCAGATTTGAAGTGCATTATTTCTGCGTCAGATTAACTGAGAATTTTCATGGAGTAGACTGTGGCCCATTTCCATGATTTTAAGAACTAAGAGTATTTTGTTTCTTAACATATGCCATGTGAAAGGACTATGTGAGCTTGTCTGAGGCATATTCACCAACTGTTATGTTCATACCAGGCCAAACAGTGACCTCAAGTATTATGCGAGGGTGCTTCACCTGCACAGCGCTTGTCAGAGAGTTGAATCTAAACCTTGACCGACAGTGTCTCTGACTCAGGCTTCAAAGGGCCACCCACTTCTGGGGGTGAGAGGCTAATTCTGACTCCCCATCAGGACCATTTAAGACCTTAGGAAAACAAGCATTTCATTTAAGGCTTCCCAAACAAGACAGAGCTTATTAAGAGCTGTGGTTCTAGCATTTGGAACAGAGTCAAGATTAAACCTTAGTACTATTTAAACAGAAGAGAGATTAGAGTTTACAGTTTATCTCATTAAAAAACAAAAACAAACAAACAAAAGCTTCAGTGAGAGAAAAAAATGTGTGTGAGCTTTAACTACAGCGATTCTACAAGTGATGAGATGCCATTGATCATGTGGAAAGAAAAATTGTATCTTGTGACATGAAAATCTGTATACAGTACTTCTGGAATCTAAATCTGTTTCATTTTTTGCAGTGGACATTACTAATGAAAAGCAAAAAATACATTAACCTGCAGAAAGAAAATAAGTGTATTGCCAAGACTTTACAAATCACACTGAATTGAGTCACAACAAAACTTCAAATAAAGGAAACAATGTGGTAATTGGGCCCTTTGTCCTATATAATACACTTGTTGGCATACATTATGGGTTTGCTATCTTCTAAGAGTATTAAATCATTGTACAAGAACATTGCCAAAAAAACTCTTCATTTCCTTTTAGTGACTTCTTACTGCCCTCAGTGGAAGTTTAATAGAAAAGGAAGGACATGATGTAGTTTTAATGACAGGAAACCCATTGCCTTCCAAATGAATAAATTCCATCACTGGCTGCCACAAAGTGTGCTAATTATTTCCTTTGATAAATTAAAAGCTATAAAAGTCCAAAGTATATAAGCATGTGGTTTACAGTTATAATCAACCTGTCTGCATCCCTGAAAGTTCATATTATCCTCATTATTTAATAAGCATTACATCTATTTTTTTATTCCAGAAAATTATATCAAAAACATGTGTTAAACTTTTACTGATTTGACGGATTATTAAATAAACTAATTAACCATCATGTTTCTGAGCTTCAGGATGGTGAAATCAAGTATTAATCTATTCCTCAATACCAAACTTTGAAGATAAAAAATAAACTATATTTATAAAGTAAATATAAACATATTTATGAAAGATGTAACAAAATCAAGCCAAGGCCAACAGTGTTCTAAATGTGTAAAAGAATTATAATATCATATTTGATTTTATTAATTTATTTTAAATATCACCAAAATCAAAATTTGGGAGTGTAACGAAGCAATTCTTTGACTCAACCAAATTTATTATGTATCTCTGTATGCTCTCTATGAATGTATTAACTCCATGAATATTTGTTTAACATGTACCATGTGTTCTGGGCATATAATAGTAACCAATATAGATTCCCATCCCTGCCTGCAAGGAGCTTGTAGTACAGAGGGAGAAGCATAAATATAGTGATCATACAATTGCAAACTTGGAAATGGGGTAAGGGGGGTTGTAGTTTGATGAAAGCCTACTGACAATAGGGAGTACTGTCCATGTCATAGAGCTTAGACGTGCCTCATGGAAGGGGTGTCCAACTGAAATATGAGCAATATGCTGAAAAAGACGGGGAGAATTTCAGGCAGAGGTATGGCATATGCAGCAGCTCTGGGGTGTGACTGAGAGAAGGACCTTGGGACGTGAGCACAGGAGGTGAGGCTGGCCAGAGTCTAGCTTGCCAACCCAGCGCATGGCATACCCTTTCCTCGAGGTAGATGAGGACTGTACACAGATTACTGAGTGGAGTACGGCTGCACTTCACTCTCCATCACCACTGTGCTGAGTGCCCAGAGGCAGGGCATGACCTGCACAACGTTCATATATGGAAACTTAATCCCTAATGTGTAAGTACTTAGAGGAGGGGCTTCTGGGAAGTGATTAGGTCCTGAGGTGGAGCCTTCCTGAATGCGGTTAGTGTTCTTATAAAAGAGTCTCCAGAGAGCTTTCCTGCCCCTTCTACACTATAAGGACCCAGCAAGAAGAGACGATGTCATGTATGAACCAGGAGGCTGGTGCTCACCAGACACTGAATCTGCCAATGCCTTAGTCTTGGGCTTTCCAGCTTATAGAACTGTGAGAAACAAATTTCTGTTGTTTATAAACTATCCAGTCTATGGTATTTTGTTACAGCAGCTTGAAAAGACTAAGACTCAAGACTTTGCCACTTTGTAACAAATAAAAAAGAACAGCTACTACTAAGCTTATGCAGATTAAATGAACTCATTTTATGACTTTAATTTTGCACAATTTCTAGCATTTCTCAAGTTCTAACTGTAAGTAGCTCTTTGACTAAAAGTGAACATAGCATCTTGGTATATTCATCCTGGTTTTCACTTTGTCTTGTCTTTGCATTCAAATGTGGCATCTGTTGTGTTCTCAGCCATTTGCTCTCACCCTATTTAGACTGGCTAGAATAAAAGATAATTAATGTAATATAGCAGACACATATGGTTAAATCAAGACTTCACAATATCTTACAGAAAGGTAATGTGGTTCTGCTAGAATTTAAAGGCTGTTTTAATAATGTCTTACAATAAGCTATAAAGTAAGTTCATTCTTTCATTTATCCTATTTTTTAATGTTTATTTATTTTTGAGAGAGAGAGAGGGAATGGGAGGGTCCAAAGACAGAGGATCTGAAGTGGTCTCTGCACTGGCAGCAGAGAACCCGATGTGGGGCTTGAACCCACAAATGTGAGATCGTGACCTGAGCTGAAGCCAGATGCTTAACTGATTGAGCCACCCAGGTGCCCCTGTTCTTTTGTTTAACTCTTAAAAGTTTATGTCAGGTCTACTTTTATTAGGATCTGAGAGAGAGAGTAGAAGACTCAAGAAATCAGTTCTAGCCCTTGCCCAGAAGGTGCCCACTCATACTGGGGAGATGGTCACCTAACTAGGTGATTAAGAGATAGAGGTTTATGAGCAACAAGACTCTGACAGACTATCTTATCTCAGGGGGTGAGGGAAGTCATTCTGGGCAAAGACTGTGGGGAGCTAGGCTGGTAAAGAAAGGGGGATGGCGAGGTCCCCCTCAGATGGAGAGATCAAGCAGAGGATGAGAAAAGCATGTTGCTGGAGCACAAGTGTGAGGAAGAAAGAAGCAAGAGCTGACACTGGGTGGTAGGAGGGGCCAGGTCGAAGGGAAGCTTGGATGTTAAGAAGCTTGGACTTAATATTTTAGAGATGGGGAGCTATTGAAGAATCTTGCTGTTTTCTTGGGATCCATCCAAGGAGTTCCTGCCTGGGTTTAAGGCTTCAAATGAGACACTGTTCTTTACAAATTTGCAGTGGGTCCAGCAGGTGTCTCACAAGTGGTTCGCAAAATGACATAATCAGGAATATGGTGGGAAGACTGTTTAGTAATATAGTTTTGTAGCTCAGCTTCGCATTTAAAATCTGTCCCTGGGAGTCTGGATAGAAGAAAAGTTTGAGAGGGCCTGAGCAATAAGCACAGATGCCGTTTAGGAAAGTGTTCCAGTTCTTTAGACAAGAGAACCTCAGTGAAGACTTTTAGTGCACCGGAAGAGAAGACAAAAACCTAAGAGGACTTTAGAAGATAGAAAACAAGGGTCACACTTACTGCTTAATTGAATGTTTGGAGTAAGGTGGGAGAGAGAAATCACGGATGACTCTTAGGCTTCTAGCTTGGATAGCAGAATACAATGTGAAAAATCAAAAAAGATAAAGATATTGAAAGCATCAAAGCATTCGTACATTGGATTAGGAAAAAATTCAGTGCAACAGGAAATTTCCACAAACACAGACTTTGTTCTTATCCAATGGAATGGCATTTAGTGTCACATAGTTGTCCATGACACCAAGAAGTAGTTTTTCTTTGACGAGAGGATGGTACTTTAACAGTGCTTACACAGGTGGCTTCTTGGCATTGTCCAAGACCAATGCTTCCCGTGGCAAGTTCAGTGCATTTTCTTCTATTCTATCTATACATTTTTTCTTGTCATTTTGGATACTTATTAATCACACCTAACCTCTGCGTATCTGTTTTCTCTTCTCAGTTCTAAATAAACCTAATCCTTTAACTTCCACTCAGAGACTTTATTTTGCAAACTATGAATCACTTTGCTTCTCTTGGGATCTCATCCAAGGAGTTCATTCCTCAAGTTTGAAGGCCTTAAATCAGACACATTTTTTCCTACATTTCTACGCCTTACATCCAGTAGGTGTTTGATAAGTCTTTTCAAAATGATAAAATCCTGAGGATGGTGGGAAGACTGTCTGGTAACTCCTACAGGCTAGGATCTTATTTATTCCAGCTTATTATCAGCACATTTTTAATCATTAAGATGACATTGGTGTGACTTATATCTGATCCTCTATAATCCTGTCTTTTGTTTATGCTGTATTTGCCTGTAACCAGGTCTTATCATCATTTCTGTATGGGTTGTTCTCCCCTTTTCGCTTGTTCTGAATAAGTTTTTATTCTCATTCTTTCTGTTTATTCTCAAGGTCACTTAAAATTATAATTATCTTCTCCAAGTTGCTAAGCTTCCCACTCAACTTGGTGCCACTAGTAATTTACTGAGCTCCTCCCAAATTCATGTGTGCCATTAAAGATGTTATAAAATATTTCTGACTCAGGATGACTCTTTTGAAAATGCACTTGTGTTCTCCAGGCTGATATTGCACTGTGGATAACTGCCCCTTGAATAATTTGCTAACAAGTTCGTGTTCTCATCTAGTTGCAAAAGAACTTGCATAATAGTGAATAAAATAACATACTTCAATACAGTATTATACTTTATAGAATCCTACAGATCTGCAGGTCATTTTATTTGATGCTTAAATAACCTTGTAAAACAGGAGGAAGACATTTATCCTTATTCCTATTTCAAAGGCATAGGAGCTGAGATTCAAGTTAAGTGACTTGAATAAGGTCACTCAGCTAGCCATAAGTAGAACCAGCTCTTAAATGCATATTTTCCAGCTTCAAAACCAATGTCCTTGCTGCTCTACCATGCTGAACTTAATACATGGCTTAATACTAAATTAAGATCTCAGATTAAGAAATTCTGACTACTCTATCCCAACATTGATCTTCCCATTATCTTAATACCTGAGGCATAATTGATCTGGACAAGACCATACAGTTCAACATATACTAGATACTGACCTAAACACCGAAAGGTACATAAAACCATCATGACACTTCCTGAGGGAGCTACGTAATAGATATCAAGAGGACGGACACCAAGGACCATGGGGTAGAAAAGATTATATGGTGCTATCTAGCACCTATTTATGTGGAGTCTTGAATTTTTGTGTTTACTATTTTAAGAAAATTGGCTCACTCCTTGGAGACAGATTGTATGTAGTCTGCATTTGCACCTTCTGATCACACATAGCAAACCCTGGGCAAATTGTATGGATTTTTAAAATACCTGTTGACTTACTCTGCTGGTTGAACTTCATAGTTATTGAATTCCTACTATACAGTAGGAGGCATAAAGCGGAATGCATAACTTTGTTTCTTGCAAAGGGAACACTAATGAACAGGGCAAGTATGGTAGACATTTAGAACACTCCTTGACCAGATTAGACTATTGACTTTTGAGTACAGTCCAGGTTTTGAGAACAAGGGAGGAGGAAATAAGCTTGAAAAGATCAGGTTGGTCCATATTATAGAAGACCTTGAAAATCAAGCAAAAAAGCTAGACTTGATGTGGTTAAAAGAAGTATAATTTCCATATCAAATAAATCCATTACCAATGATGAGAAGAAATGTTAAAATTATATACTCAGGGTGCCTGGGTGGCTCAGTCAGTTAGGCATCCGACTCTTGATTTTGGCTCAGGTCATGATTTCACAGTTGTGAGATTAAGCCCTGCATTGGGCTCCACACTGGGCATGGAGCCTGCTTGGGATTCTCTCTCTCCCTCTCTCTCTCTGCCACTCCCCCCACATGCATTCTTTCTCTCAAAAAATATATTAAAATTATTTTTTTAATATATATTTATTTTTGAGAGAGAGAGAGAGAGAGAGAGAGAAACATAGAATCTAAAGCAGGCTCCAAGCTCTGAGCTGTCATCACACAGCCTGACCTGTGGCTCAAACTGACCTGAGCTAAAGTGGGATGCTTAACCAATTGAGCCACCCAGGCACCTCAATAGTAAAAAAAAAAAAAATTGTAAGATATTGCATCAATTGTTTAGTACGTGGTAATGTAAGCATTCCAGTTCCTATTATTTGAAAAATAATAAAATAAAGAAGAAGCTCTTCTTACCTCCTTGAAACAAAGTATGTTTACCTGAGTGCTACTTTTGCCCCCTAGAATGTCTTGACGTTCTTTATCTAGCACATTAATAGCATTCTTCCCTTTTTTTCTCAAATCTCAGTCCTACCTCGTTTTCTTCTTTCTCCACACATTTGTTCCTTCTGGAGCTATTGACCTGTCTCAGCCATCAGTTGTGGTGGCAAATAGTTATTAAAACTATCATGTTTTCAGTCCAAATGATTTACGTTCAAATAATGCTTCTCATTTTGTCCTTTATTCAATTGACCTACCTACTCATTTGACATGAATAGAGAAGGCAAATCACATGGAAGAAATCTGGGTTGTGTGGACAATGTAAAGAATAAAAAGAGACAGTTGAGGGCCCTGAGAGCTCCCAAGGTGGTATGAATTACAGTGTAATACATCCCAAGCCTCTTGTATATTCTCATATTTTAGAATACCACTGTAACATGGTGTTTATTCCATAACATAAAATATAATTTAAAATATTTAAACATCTCATCAATACATTTCTGATAGTAGATACAATTAGAGTTACTTTTTTCATGATACTGAACAAAACCATTCATGTAGATGCTAGGAGGTTGGCTAGGTTCACTCAATGGTAAGTATGCTGTTCTCGAATGGGTTTCTTGCTTAAACATTCTGCCTCAACAACTTTCAAGTCGTCATATGCCATTGAACTTTTGTTATCGCTAAGCATCGTCAAACCTATAAAAGTTAAATCTGAGAATGTTTAGGTCTACTGAGGTGATAAATAAAGTTATTTTTGTGGAAAGAGGCCCAAGTATAAGGAGCTTCAAAATGACTTCCAAAAAATTGGATATGATGGGTTCAGAAATGAGGACCTACTATTTGATCAGGAATAAACATAACCAGTATGTCTGGCAATTGCAGGCTAAATGTCATTCAAGTTGCAGATTAGGGTCAGGAAAAACAGAAAGGAGACTATCACAGTGGTCGGTTATGACGTTGTTAGCATAGTTGCTAGAATGGTAGCAATAAAACTAGAAATGCAAAGATGAAAGAGTTTCAGTGCTGGTCCTCCAGAGGCTTATGGTCCAGTGGGAGAGACAGACATGTAAACAAACTAGCACAACAACAAAAGAGGTGATGGATATGAACCAGAGCCTACGAGTGCACAAGGAACAACTGAGCTTGAAAGAAGGGGCTCCCAGTGCATCAAAGCAGGACCTGGTGTAGTTATGAGAGAGAAAATATTCTGAGCAGAAGATGGAAGTGGACAGATAGTTCATAAGGCTAGAATCAGGTCCTAATGGGACTAGTGCTTTCTGCTTGCCCTGTAAAAGAGCCATTTTAAATACTAGCCTGATATATTCCTAATTGTAATTTTAAAAGGTCACACTGGAAATAGTTTGGAGCATGAATGGAGGAAAGAATCAGCATGTCTAGTGGCAAGTTGATCAATGTGTAGAGAATAGCTTTGGTTGTTGTTTAGATTAAATAAATGTCACTACATGAACAGCCTCTAGTAAGTGGTAAGTTCTTAACGAATGTGGCCTCTAGAATGACTACTACTGGCATTGTTACTCTTATTTGTATTATTGCAAGTCTCAGTGAAAAATGAGAAATGATTAGAATATGTACTGGAGTTTCAGAAGTAGAGATGGAGAGGAAAGCCCAGATTCTCAAAAATCAGCAGGAGAAGGAGGTAGGAGAGGCTAGAATTAGGAAGATTTTGTTATGACAGGATAAAGTAGAGGGAGAGGTCTAGAATGTGCTTTGAGAATTTGAATCATGGCCCATTAGTTGATTGTGAAAGCAATCTAGAGGGTTATGGCTCTAGTTGTGCCCTACTGGCTCCATTAACTTAGAGACTTGGACTCCTAGTCCAAGATTGAAAGTTCACACGGAGTATCACAGATAATTATTTTGCAAAACTTTTATGTGGATTGTATATGCGAAGACATTTTCAGTGGGTCTACAGTGTATCAAGGCACTGGATTTAGCAGAGATCTGAATGAGTCTGGTTGACTACAGTCCTCGAGGGTGGACAGCTCAGAGAAAACTAGCACTCAAATTCCCTGAAAGCATGCTGATTCCAAGGGGAGACAGGAGTTGAGAGAAGGAATAATTATCTCTTTCTTTTAAACCTGTATAGTAGATAAGAGATCAGTCCTCTTCATGAGGAGATGTGAAGAAAGGACAGAAGTGTTTTTGTTTTGTTTTGTTTGTTTTTATTGTTTTGTTTTGTTTTAAGAAATTCGTCCACAGGGGAGCAAGAGGAATTAGGAGTGTGTGTTCCCTGCTGCTAGATGATTTATCTTCCTCCAAGTTTTGATGAGGTTATTGGTTATTGTCATACTTTTTATTTTCAGATAGATTGGAACTAAAATGGACTTGATGTGGCAGTTTTGTGGATTCAGAAATTCAACCTGACATCACTACACTAAGCTCATAAGGAATATTTGCTTTCACAAGGAAACAATATCTTGCTTAAGTATAAGAGCATTAGAGCATATAGGTCTCCTGGTTTTCTTATTGCTAATGATGTTTATTGTTCTGAAGGCAAAGACTATTCTAAGACTCTGAGGATGGAAACTGAACATAATTTTATTGTTAAACTAATTTATAACTGTCTATCATGAATGCATATCTCCATGTCAAAATGTTAATTTGTGACACAGATCCAGATTCTAACTGGGAGTCCAAGTCTCTAAGTTAATGGAGCCAGTAGGGTACTAGACCAGGGGATAGGAGGGAGGTAGTGTGAAGCTTACTGACTGAACCATAAGATTTCCAATTTTCTAAGTTGTACAGAGCTCTAGGATTTTTTTATTTTTTATTTTTTTGGTTTCTTTCTTCTTCCTAATCCC
Organism: Hyaena hyaena; assembly: GCF_003009895.1. Taxonomy (NCBI): domain Eukaryota; kingdom Metazoa; phylum Chordata; class Mammalia; order Carnivora; family Hyaenidae; genus Hyaena; species Hyaena hyaena. The sequence continues at coordinate 1,276,806 of NW_024080858.1, forward strand.
CAAATACAACCGCTCTCCAAAGCTTATTAATTCCCTCTTTGAAATGCCTCTTGATTCTGTGTCATCCTCTCTGTTCATAATCCCACAGGGAATAGCATGACTTCCCTGGGCCTAGATCATTATGCCTTGCTTCCACTCTGCCTTCTCCAGACAGCCCTTCCCAGACCCATCATCTCAGGGGCTGCTTCAATGACATTGTTTGTCTCACTCAAAACTCCTTGATGAGACAATTAGGTTTCCAGATAAGAAAAAACAAAGAGAGGGACTCTAGTCCTATCTTACATCATACACATAATTTCAAATAGAATTAAAATCTAAATGTGCATGGCAAAACAATAAATGGTTTAGAAGACGATTCAGGAAAAAATCTTCATTAAATGGAGGGTTACCAAGGGTTCTTTAAACAAACATGAGAAGCACTGACAACAACAAAAGAGATAGATAGCTCAGACTAAATTAAAATTAGAAAGTAATGTTATTTAAGATTAAGTTTTATCCAAAGATACCATGTAAAAAATGAAAAAACAAGCTTCAGAATAGCAGAGGGTATTTGCAACACATATCCAACAAAACCCTAGTATCCAAAATATTTTTTAAAACTTCTACAAAAGAATACAGACAACCCAATAGAAGAAAAAAGCAAACAAAAGAACAAGCACTTTACAGGAGAAAAGAACCCAGAAACAAACAAAAAATACAGCTCCTTGATGAACGTTTATTGTCTACAACTCAAACCCCAAATTCGGTCTTCAAGGTCTTTCACAAACTTTCCCCTCCAAAGACTCACTTCTAGCCAATTTCTGAAGACGCCCAAATAGTCAAACTTACTATATTTCTCAAGTAAACCTTATCTTTTCCTCTCTCCAAACTTTTAAAAGCTGCACTTAGGGTGAAGCTTCTGAAATAGCTCTCTGATTGCAATCACACATACACCATCAATCTCCTCGAGTATGAGGGAAGACATGTTCATTCATTTGTTTTTAATACAATTTGTTGTCAAATTGGCTAACATACAGTGTGTGCAGTGTGTTCTTGGTTTTGGGCGTAGATTCCCATGGCTTATCACTTACCTGAAGCATCCAGTGTAATTCATTTGTTTTAAAATCCCTCATATCCTTGTATTCTTCCTTTGTATCAAATTTTTCCTTTCTTTGATCATCTCCTTTCCGTTAACCAGACACTTAAACTCTTGAGGTCAAAAAGCATATCTCCCTTTTAAAAATCTACATTTTTTAGAATGTACTTTATGTAGAGTAGGTATTTTTGATTGATGATAGTGGAAAAAGGCCTTTCTGGATATTTTCTCAGTGTAAATGAGATCATCATAATAGCATCTGTAATCACTCTGAAGCTGCCATTTGCTTATTTAGTTTAAAAAGAAAATCCTTTTCCTAAAATAAAAGTAATTTCTTTCTTTTCCCTTAATGTCATTCCCCATCCACATCCACTTTCCCTCCTCCCATCAAAGGACTCATGCTATGTTGCTGATTCCATCTCCTAAGTATTTCTTAGATCTATCTTAGATCTCAGATCCTATCTCCTTTCCATTCCCATGGCCATTGCTTGGGCTTTGATTCTCATAATTCCACCTGGAACTTTCCATCCACTCTTTCTTGATACTGAGCTTTCTCTACACTGCTGTGGGACTGAGTTCTTACATCCCTGCTTTGAACGCTTTGCTTCCAGGCTAGAGCATGAAGCTCTCCAAGGAGACAGAAGCACAGCGGTCCCACTTTAAACACACCCAAAGCTTAATCCTGGCAGTACCATGTGGACTTGAGTGGGAATAGGAAGAAAAGGAGACAAAGAATGAATGCAAAAATCTTCCAAAGAAATAAATGCTTTTGGACAACAAGAAAGAATAAGTAATCAGCAATGACTGTGGGCTTTTGAATTTGAAAATGAAATGTATAACTTGTTGGGATGAGCACTGGGTGTTATATGGAAACCAACCTGACAATAAATTATTTAAGAAAAAAAAAAAGAAAATGAAATGTATAATAAGATAGTAATAGAAATTTTTTAAAAAGACTTATTATTTATTTATTTATTGAAACTCAGACAGGCTCCAAGAACATCACAGAGTCTGATGTGGGGCTTGATCCCACAACTCTGGGATCATGACCTGAGATGATCATGACATGAACTAAGAGTTGTACACTCAACTGACTGAACCACCCAGGCCCCCAATAATAAGAAATTTATAGCAATGAGTAAGCAAATAGTTCTTGTTCAGTGAACATTCATATTGTGCATTTGATTCTTAAAATATTCTCACTAAATTGATAGTAATTTTCTGGATTTGTTTATTGTTCTTTTGTGCAAGTCACTCAATCTGTGCATCAGTTTCTTCATTAAAAAATGTGGATAGGAATGCCCACTCTATTTGGACATGATAAGGATTAAATAAGATGAGAAGTTATAATCTTAGAATGGCAGCAGACACATCATTTGGGGTAAAAAATGCCAACTATTACCATGATAATGGTGGTGGTATTCAAAATGTTTGACCACCTAGCTCTCCTCTCCATCCAAGCCAAATTAATCAAACTCCTTAACACATCTCTTGACCAGCGTGTTCTCATCATCCCCTTTCTGCAAATAAAAAGTAAGTACCTTTGTCGTTCTTTAGAACCAATTCTAAATTCCCTCTAATATTTCCTCATTATTCCAGAGAGTTGAGTGATTCCTGCTGCCAGGGTCACCAAAAATTTAACATAATTTTTGAAGTACCTGTAATATTACATTATTATGTGATCATATGTTACGATATTTAGCACATGGAATTTCATTATTGCAGGGAAAATACCTATTTGAAAATAGGGCTTATTGTTTTACTTTCTGACTGTAAAATATGTTTGTTGTAAAAAGGTTGGAGAAACACCTAAAAATTGAAAAAAATATCTGTAATGTGATAACCCAAAGATAGCCATTATTTATAATTGATATGTTTACCTAGAATACCTTAAGGCATTTCAACAATTTCATTGGGTTTGCTTTATGTACAGTTTTGAATTCTGGTTTTTGTATTAGTTTTTGACGTTAAGATCATATCATTTAAGGCCATCTATCTCAATCATTTTGAGTTGACCACACTATCAAAGACTTTATGAATCATAAGATCTCTTGTGGTCTGGTCTTCTCATCCTCATTTTTTCCTTCCCTCATTTCAAAAGTGACTCAGGGATGCTACATTAAGAAAATTTTTGTTTCATGAATTAAAGTCTATTTAGCCATTCTGGTGTTAGATACTCTACTCTCTTTTCTAAGAGATGAACCAATTCGCTGTCCTTATTAATTGATAATTAAAATTTCACCTTTATATTATTTTTAAGCTTTGCTTCAGAAGTTTGAAAATAGTTAAGATGTGAAAAATTAAGTTGGCGTGGTAATAATTAAGTTGGCATGGTGATGTCTACACCCTGGCTTCCAATCATCGTTCTTTGCTTATAAGAATAATTAGAGTATTAAAGAGATGGGACGTAATGTAGCACATTTGTTCTTGGGTAAAGAACACATTTATGCCTGGAAACTCCCCTTAAAACAGTAGCATTTAGTGTAGACTACCTTTTAGCAGAAGGGAATTCAAAGAGAATCTCACATTTTATTACTTCTTTTAGTGATTAGCTCTGCTTGGGAGGTTAGGTATATCTCTGAGGTGTGCTTTGATAAACTTTTCCCCATTCTTCTGGATGGGGGAAGCATTAAAAATATTCCTTTTTGAAGATTCATAAATGTAAGGATACTATTTTTGCCATCATCTGACAAGTTTGTTTCCAGGCTTCTGGTTAGTGAAGGAAAGATCTGGAGGACATAAGAAAAATCATGGAGGTGGGTTTCATGAAGGTTTCTTTAGAGAGAAAAAAGAAAAGACTATTATTATTAATAAATTATGAGGTGTGCTTTATTCTGGTCTATTTTTGTTTTAGCAACCTATTGGCGTCAGTTGCACTTTTTAATTATCTGGGAATATTTTACTTTTGGCTAGCTGAATGCTACGAATGCTTCATGCAGTATTTTCTAATTTCCTAGTGTCACAACAAAGGTAAAGGGCTGTGAAAAGCGCAAATCCAACAGCTCCTGAAAGGATATCCCCTGTGTAGGATTGCTAGCTTAGAGAGAACTCCCTGGGAAAAAAACAATTATCCAAACTTACGTGAATGTTGGCACTATCATGAATGAGAGGCATAATAATATTATGATAAGATACGTTTCTTTTTTCAGTCAATGTGGGGACAAAGGAATGGAATAGAGATGAAACAGCTTCCTTGTGGCTGTTGGAGTTAACTAAAACATACTTCCTTAAAATATTGTTTATTGCAGGGCGCCTGGGTGGCTCAATCGGTGAATCCTCTGACTTCAGCTCAGGTCATGATGTCAAGGTTTGTGGGTTTGAGGCTGTCCTTGGGATTTGCCTTCCTCTCTCTCTGTCCCTTCCCCACTCACACTCTGTTTCTCTCTCTCTCTCAAAAATAAATAAAAATTTAAAAAATATATTGTTTATTGCAGTGATATTCATGCTACTTGGTTAAGGATGTCAACATCTTTACAGTCAAATTTCTCGTCAAAGTCTTTTGACATTTTTAGAAAAATTAACTGCTTTGAAAATTGGCAAATAGTACCTCCGTATAAGAATAGATCATTTCATGTGGGGAAGGAAAGAACCAGACATGTATGAGTCTGTAAAGGAATTCTCTTTTAAGAATTTTTCTCTTTGTTCAAGGAGGATTTCTTCATCAAAAGAAAAGAAACAAGCATTTGGACTTGACTTACATGTACCAGTAAAATAATGTGAACAGTAAAATTCAACCAGTGTCTGTTTGTTATGGACCAAAGTGAATTAGTTTATTTGAAGAAAATACTTTTCTAATGATTTTACTCTCCTAATTTTTTGCAAAAAGGATGTAACTGGAAAAAATGTAAAAGACAAGAGGAAGTATAAACAAATGATAAATTCAGGGCAAGGACTTTGCTCTGGACACCTTGTTTTGTTGTGGCTGTGTTTCATTTCTTTGTACAGCATTTTTAAGAGAAGAGTGTTTGGCTGCTAGTTAGAAGGCTATCCTCCCCCTCTCTTTCAGGGAGAACCAGGCAAAGGAATTATGATGTGTGCCATATTGTAAAAAGAAACATTTGCTTCGAAGCTTGTAGCTGACATTTTTATGCAAGATCTTGTGCTTTCAAGGCAATGAAAAGCTGGGAAATGTTTTCCTTTTAGAGTGTGGGAGGATCTCACATTAAAATGAGCCATATTTACTGGTTTCTGATCATAAATGTCATGTTTTGGCTTATTTCTTCTACTAGGTGCTGGTTAACTGCAAGTGTGATATGCTGAATATTGCTACAGAGCTGGACTTGCCCTGAACATACTGCGGGGTGTGGATCTACAGGTTTTCTTCTTTTCCTAGAGCTTTTGCAAAATGTTCCTGATAGTGTTTTAGTAAAATATGAAGAAATGGTTACGTTCTCAGAGTGCTCTGTTAATTTAGAGCACTCTACATTTTATTAGCTCATCACATGTCTGAAGTTGACATACCCAGTGTTCAAATATGTAAAACTTTTCTTTTTTTATCTTTCTTTCTTTCTTTCTTTCTTTCTTTCTTTCTTTCTTTCTTTCTTTCTTGGTCTCGTTTTCTAAAGAATCGTGTTTTCCTTGACAAGCCCATTATTCATGTGAGGAACTTTATGGACCTGTTTTCATGGGTTCCACCCTCCAATTTCACCCCTGCCAGCAAAGGGCTTGACAGGTGAATGTGACTCTCTTTGCCTCTCCTCACCTTGGCTTTCCAGTGGGTGGATGAGCAAAGGGCACTGAGCAAGGGGCCCTCAGCTGGACCTTGTTTCTGCTATGTGAAGAATGCTTCTTGATGTGGTGATCGATTCTCCACATGGAGAAAATGGGGGCAAAATTGCAAATTTCACATTTTACATAAATTATTTAAAATGTGTGTGAATTTATAAGCTTTAAAATAGAAGGGCACAGATCCTGACATAATCAGTACTAAGTATAAATATAATGAACAAATGAATGTCATAAGTTTTCTTTTTCACAAATCAAGTTAATCAGTAATAACACTTCTCTCACGGAATGTTAATTCCACAAAAGCTGAAATTATTGTCTATTTTGTTCATTGATGTGTCTTCAGTACTTAACATTATTCATTCATTCATTCATTCATTCATTCATTTGAAAAGTGTGAGTTGAGCACCTAGGACACACCAAACCTGCGCAGCACTGGCAGGAGACTGTTGAGTAAAACATGAACGACTCTTACTTTTATGGGTGTGGAATTTAGTGGGATAAACAGGTATTCAACAAATTACCAAAAAGAATAATAAATATATAAATGATAGTAAGGAAAAAAGTGTACAATAGATTTTAAGAGACATAGTAATTAGTAACACTAATTGTAATTAGTAATAGCAATAATTTGGAGGTGGTGATGGTCAGGAAAGTCTTCTCCAACGGCAGTGACATCTAAGTGAGACCCGGATGATTACTAGGCTTGTTCAGGATTGTAACGAGTAGAGGAGTAGCTCTAAGTGCAGCTGGAGAGGTAGATGGGGTAACTCATGTAAGATTGGGTAGGAATTCTAAGTAGAAAGAAATGTCATTGCTAATTTTTGAGCAAGGAGTGACCCAGGTTATATTTTAAGATTCTCTGGATGCTGCAGGAAAATGGAATATAGAGAAACCAGAGTAGAGCAGGGGAGAAAAATTAGGGGCTGTCACAACAGTTCAGGGAAGGAGTTGCTGGCATATTTGTAGGAGGGTGGCAACAAAGATGCAAAAGATCAGAGTGAATGGGTTTAACACACTTTGGAGGTTTGATCCATGGATCGTGGCAATGGTTTGGATGTAGAGTTAAGGATGATACAGGTGTCAAATAACTGCTACCAGGTTTCTAGGTTGAGCAACGAAGTGGGTTTCAGTGTGATTTATAGAGAAAAGGGAGAATTAAATAAGAGTAAATATCAGGTACATGATCAAGAAATCAGTTTTAGACATGTTAAATGTAGGATGTCGGTAAGACATCTAAGTGATAATGTTCAAATAGGAAGATATATAAAAGATGTCGACTCGATCTAAACTGTAGACTGCACCAACGTATAAATGGTTTTTAAAACCAGAGGGTTGGGTAAAAAGGCCTAGTGCGGTACTTCCCAAACTTGTTGGGACATAGAGATTCCTGAGTAATTATTTAAAATATATACTCTTAGGACGTACCACAGATTTATCAAGTCAGAATTTCCAGGATTGGTTAAGAGGTAATCTGGGTTTTTACTAAGCACCCTAGCTGCTCTTTATAATCAGATATATTTGGGAAACACCAAGCTAGAAACGCATACACACCAGGTTCAGAAGATTTCCAGTATTTGAAGGTAGCGGGAGGTGTGGTGAGGGTGAAAGGATGGGCATCAGGAAGAAGAAGGGGAGAAGAGAGGAAACATTAGACACTGTGGGGTCTGGATAAAAAATGGATGCTTTCAATTCCTCTGCTACAGATTCAACAATCTTAACGAAATGGCTTTATTTCATATCTTCACACTTCATGTTCCTTCTGAAGACATCAGTATCTTTATTCAATATGGATTCATACACACAAGATTTTCCCATTAAGTCTTACCAAATTATAAGACAGCCAGAAATCGGAATTATGTTTTGCTCCTTTAGTAACTAAAATATTGTCTTCCTTGAGTAAAACAGTGCCCTTTGAGTGAAATAAGTATATTTTGACAAATTTAGAAGCCAGAGATAAAAATCCCTGCCTCATAAATGGAAGCAGTCCCAGAGCCCTTTCTGTCAATATGGTGTTTCCCCATTATAATGTGATCATTTAAAATCATAAACAGCAAGTATAATGAGGCTATGAAGATTGCATATGAGGTGTGACATTCTTTCTGTGAATTTCATAACTGCCATTTTGATTTTATTGTGGTTTGCTTCATCCTCAATGGTGCCATTCGGAAAACCAAAAGAGCCTCTTGCTCTTCAAAGTTAAATCTCTTGCTCTTAGCTAAGCCCAGGCCACTAAAACGGAGGAGGAAATGCAACCCTACATTTCAGTGTCACAGCCTCACGCCCTAAATTCAAGTCAAATTATATTGGTTAGGATCAAAAGGAATTTCTACAGTTACTTGTTTGCAGATGTAAAGTTTAAAGGAAAGCGCTAAATAATATGAACGTATACATTGCACTTCATAACTCTACATGAGTGTTTGAAATTGGTTGAGTTTATTCTATAAGGTTTGGTGGTTCTATTTTCTGCCTTTATTATCTAGTGTTTAAGTGAAGGTGAGTTTAGCCGATCTGTTTTATGTCTATGTGACATGCATCCTCCTTCTTTTTTGGCTCTATTCTCACTTTTGGGTCTTGACTTCTATCACTATTTTGGAAAGTCAGGATGTCAGCCAGAATAAAATGAAGTCTAGCAGATTTTTTAATAGCATTTATTTAGGACAGTAATTCCAGTGGCAGCGAGTCCACCATTAGCAACGATATATTGGCTACTTTTATTATGTATGTCTGAATTCCTTGTCTGTCATGCTACACATAAACCCAGAAGAAAACAGTTAGCAGATTTGTGGTTTGCACTGTCTCTGAGATGTTACTTTAAATACTTGATTCATAATTCTCTGGAGGGAAATCTCACCCTCTGGGATGGTGGGAGATCAAGGGGCTGGGATGACATCAGAAGCAGAGTTGGGCTTCTGGGCATTGCAAGACCCAATTCTTTCTCCAGCCTTAGCTGGAATTTTGCATCTCAAGCATACGGCTGAGAACCCTGTCTCCTTGATTCTGCCCACTGCTAAGTATCAATAGAGGCAATGATTTTAAAAATTGAAATTTAGACTCAACAATGTATTGAAGACATACATCTGAGCAATTCATGGTGAAAGTATGGACTGCCTGATGCAGAAGCGTGTTGAGGATGTTTATACTGGCAACATTTGAATATAATGAAGTATGGGCATGTATCATCATAAGCTTCGAGGAAAAGCGAGGTATCAACATGGCAATAGCTGTGCCTATTTAACCTTCCGGGATAATGACTAACACTTCTCACAGTGCCTTGTGTATCTCCATGCATTTCATTTATATCATCCTCCTTGAGAAAAACACATGTTGTAGAACTCAAATGGTATCTTCTTGATAGGTGGGAAAGCTAATGAAGAAAGAGAGAATACCAAGAGATAGAAAGAGTGGCCTTGTGTTCTAATATTGGCCTTTCTTTGGATTCCTTTGCAATCTGTGTCCTCAGACTGTGATGGAATAGATGGATGAAAGTGAGGATGGAATTGTGGCTAAATAAAATGACAAGAGTATGGGTCATTGTCATGGCATTTATCATCTCGGAAACTTAGTTTCTGCATTGTAAATGGAGGTAATAACACCTCCTCTACATATTCCTCAGGGTTTTTCTATAGAGATCAAGTGAAGTATCTGAGGAAAGTCTTATAAAACTCTAAGATTTTATACTAATTTAAAAGTATTTTTACCAAGATAGCTAAATAAACAATATTTTTTTAAAGAAATTAAGACATTTTAGGGGTGCCTGGGTGGCTCAGTCAGTTAAGCGTCTGACTTCAGCTCAGATCATCATCTCATGGCTTGTGGGTCTGAGCCCCATGTCGGGCTTTGTGCTGACAGTGTAGAACCTGGAGCCTGTTTCAGATTCTGCATCTCCCTCTCTCTCTCTCTCTGCCCCTTCTTGCGCATGCTCTGTCTCTGTGCCTCTCTCAAAAATAAAATAAACATTAATAATTGTTTTCAATAAATAAAATGCTAAAAATATCTTTTTTTTAAATGTTTTATTTATTTCTAGGAGAGAGAGAGAGAGACAGTGTGAGCAGGGGAGGGTCAGAGAGAGAGGGAGTCACAGACTCTGAAACAGGCTCCAGGCTCTGGGCTGGCAGCAGAGCCCGACGCGGGGCTCGAACCCACGAACCGCGAGATCATGACCTAAGCGAAAGTCGGATGCTTAACAGACTAAGCCACCCAGGCGCCCCTAAAAATATCTTTTAAAAATAAAAAAAGAAATGTTAAAAAAATGAATTTTACAGAACAGTTTTTAAGAAATTAAGAAGGTCACATAGTAGTAGTAGTATATAAACTTACTCAAATAAAAATAAAAGAAATAAAATTAGGGGAGTAAAATTTACAAAGAAAAGAAAGTTCTTAAGAGAGTAGACCTAAAAGCAAAAACAAATACTCATAGTAGCAGCAATACTTGTAGTAGAATTTGTAGGTAGTAGAAGCATTGAGAGTTCCCAGTATTTGTTGAGTATCTGACATATGCCAAGATCTGATCTGAATGCCAGATTCCTTAGATGTTTTGTTTTTGTATTTACAGTAACTTTGTAAAGCAGACTAAAAAAAATCTCAATTGCATAAATGAAGAACTTGTGTTTCAGAGAAAAGTGAAGCAATTTGCCCAAAGTTACTCAACGAATAAGTACAGAACAGTGTCAATAACCACCAGTAGATGGATGTCACACATATCTACACAGAACAAAAGAATACAGATTGTACTTATTTCCAGAAGCTTTGCTTTTACTCCTGCTTAAGGCTCTTATTAATGCATTCTTAATCTCATGTTTTCATCTTTTGCATTAAGATCCCAAAGAATACAGATTGACAGGGTATCCGCTTTCCTTTGATAAAAAAAAAAAAAACAACCTAGCATATTAGAAAAGACTCTGAAATTACCAAGATCTTTACGTGCAACTCTGTAAGGAGTAAGAATCATAAGCATACTGTAAGTTTCCAAAATAACCCGATAGTGATTTTGAAAACACTTGTGCCTAAGTAAATGTGCTAGTGAGGCAAATGTCAGAGAAAAACAAGAAGGTAACTTTATAAAATATGTTACTAACTGGAAAATATCAGTGAAATTGAAAGATTTTTTTCTTCTTCAAATGAATGTAACTACAAGATAAATCCTAAAATGACTAAGCTTTGGATAGTTACTATTAGGGTCCATACTAATTACTATTAGGATCAGGCTGAATAGTTATCACAAATGGCAAAATAATTTAATACACACAAATAATGATGCAGAATCTTTCATACCATTGAAGCTATCTTCTTAAAAAAACTAAAATATACAATATGAAAAAAGCCCATATAATCAGTTGTGTCATCCATTGTAAGATATTACTAAGGGAAAACAGAATTCTTGTATCAGTTTAACTGAGAGTAAGTTTAAAGAAGTTACTCATATCAATTAAGAAAAAAGTTCTAATAGACCATTCACAGAAAAACTTCTAACAGCCAACAAGCATATATATTAAAAAAAAAAAAAAAACCAACAACCTTGCAACTTGCTTTAAAAATTTTTTTTAATCTTTAGTTTTGAGAGAAAGAGATAGAGAGAGAGAGAGAGAGAGCGCGAGCGTGAGCATGGGAGGGGCAGAGAGAGAGAGGGAGGCACAGAACTCTAAGTGGGTGCCAGGCTCCAAGCTGTCGGTAAAGAGCCTGATTCTGGGCTTGAACTCATGGACTATGAGATCATGACCTGAGCCAAAGTCTGGCGCTCAACCAACTGAGTCACCTATGTGCCCCTTAAAGCATTCAAATTAAAAAGAGAAACACTGGGATGCCTGGGTGGCTCAGCTGGTTAAACCTCTAACTCTTGATTTCAGCTCAGGTCATGATGTCATGGTTTGTGAGATCAAACCCTCTGAGAGCTGTTTGGTCTCAATGTGAAGTCAGTTGGTGGTCTGTGGGGGGCTCCATGCTGAAAGCACAGAGCCTTCTTGGGATTCTCTCTGTTTCCTCTCTCTATATTTTCTCTCTCCTTTTTGTCTCCTCTTCCTCTGTCCCTTCCCTAGCGCTCGCTCGCTCTCCCTCTCTCTCTCAAAATGCATAAATAAACATTAAAAAAAAAAGGAAAAACTATTTCGCCTCTCAAAAGGCCAAAGGGTTAAACAATTTAAACTAAGTAAGCCTTTCTGTGACTGGCATGTTTACTGGCTGCTGGTAGAAGGGAAGGCAATACAATCTTTATGAAAAGACATTTGGAAATGTTATCAAATAATTTGAAAAGTTTCATGTTTTTTGATCCAGTAATTCTATTTCTAAGCAAACAGAGTAGAAACAGATTAAGTATAAGTACAGTTATTTGATTGTTGTTTTTCACGGACAAAAGTAGAAAAACACTATGTTCAAAACAGAGAAATATTTAGCAAGTATACTGCCACATATATTGGACTATCCAAACAATATTTTAGAATATTATCTGATATAGTGGATTCTAATTAAGCATAAAAAATATAAAAATGCATGCAAAGTACACACATAATTTTTATACTAGAAAAAACATGCTAAATTTGAGTGGAGTCATAAAATGTAGTTTTTTTTTATATGCTCCTGTATTTCCAATAAGTATATAATATAAAAAGCTTATATGAACTTGTTCATATGCGTACTACATAAGTTCAAATAAATTGAGTGATGCTGAGCAATAAACTATTTGACAGTTAATTAATGAAGTAAGTAATGAACCCCAATAAGCCATCATTTTATGTATAAAATAAAATATCATTTTCAAAAAGAGCTTTGCATGGCGTTTTCTTTGGCTTGAAGGGGACCCTGACATTGTCAGACAGGAGATCCTTCAGTTGTTTAAAATGAATCCACCAACGCCACTGCTTTCTTTGCCTGGAAGTTGAATTTGTACTTTTTCCTCTTTCTGTTGGTATATTTTCTTAGTTGCCTGAATAATTCATGCCCAGAGAGATAATGTTTTGGCAACCCATATGGGTTGTTTCTTTCTTCATAGTCACTTAAGAAGCAAATCCTTCAGGAGAACATTTCTTTAGCTTACTTTTTCATTATTTCCAGAGGCAAAAACTGGCAGGGCAATTTATAATTCAATTTTTGCTAAATCCGTGACACCCAATATATATGTCAGGCATTTCAACGGCAGGGTACTTTGGGGATAGGTGATAAATTGTACTGATTATAAGTGCAAGCTGTTCGTCTAAAACATCATATCAAAAAGAAGGTAGGTATTATTAAGAAAATGTAACGTATCTTTAGATTGTCCAGAAACATCAGAGATAATCACTTCACATGAATATATTCCCTTTAGTGTTATACAGCAGAATGTAATGGTTCTTACCATGTCTTTGATAGCACTCGTCTGGAGAAAGGGGAAAAAAGACCCTATCAGTTCACAAACCTATCATGGGCTGGTAGGCTTTCAGCAGCCACGTAGTTCTTAGAGCTCCAATAACTCATACCTGCCAGAAGTGACTCACTCTGAAACCCGAAACACGGTCCTAATCATTTTAGGACCGTGTTGGTATATATGAGTAGTATAAATATTATTTTATAATATAATCTGCTCTGATCTTTTTAAACATCCTTTCGGTTTCCCAGAAATTTCCCTGTGTGATAAGTATGGCTTAAGTAAAGCCTCAGAATCTCTTAGGTTATCTCCCCAAAAATGCTGAAAAAAAAGGGGGCAATTGAAACTTAAAATTCTGCTTTGGTGGTATGCATGTACGCACCCACACATGCTGCAGTTAAGTCTGGCATTCCATTAATGAGTGAAGCAATTAAGCAAAGCAAACTGGTAGGTTACTCCAGGCATAAGCATCAGGAATGGACTATGGAAGCCTTTCACCTCTGGGTCAATGGTTTCTGTTTAATCGGGCTGTTAATGACTAAAAGTCATTGTTTCCATCTGAGAACTGTTTGGTCTCAATGTGAAGTGAGTTGGTGGTCTGCTATCAGTTTCTCATGTGCAAATGTACAGATCTTGAAGTCGCTGCTGCTTTTGCTGGGCTGTTGGACAACTCAGTAAAAGTCATGCTGTTTGAAGGAAATGACCAAGCAACTCTATCTCAGACAGAACATGCCTCAATAAGGAAAAGTATTCCTGAAAAGAAAGTTCTATAGAAAGAGTTGATGTAAAATAATAGAGGATTCATGACTTTGCTTTTACTACTGGTAGTAGTCTTTTTATATAGTTACTTTCACAAAACTGAATTTATTTGAACCTCAGAGTTATTGTATATGATAGAGGCCATGCTAATAAGAATATTTTAAAATTTCAGAAATCAGGGGCACCTGGGTGGTTCAGTTGGTTAAGTGTCTGACTTTGGCTCAGGTCATGATCTCATGTTGTGTGGGTTCAAGTCCTGCATCAGGCTCTGTGTAGACAGCTCAGAGCCTCGAGTTTGCTTTGGATTCTGTGTCTCCTCTCTCTCTCTCTCTCTCTCTCTCTGTCTCCCCCCCCCACAACATATACTCATGCTCTTTCTCTCTTTCTCTCTATCAAAAATAAACATTAAAAAATTAATTAAAATTTTAGAAATCACAGCTCAAAGAGGTCAGGGCTTGCCTAAGATAACGCAAGTAGTACCATCTTATGTCAGTGCTAGGGTAGTAGGATAGCTTCTTGGCAGAGGTGGCTTGGGAAGGGCCTCCAAGAACTGGGAGAATTTGGGTTGAAAAGAAAAGCAAATGATACCTCGTGAAACATGTTAGCATGAGGGAAATAAAAAAGGTAGAAATCAGTACGATGTGTCCACAGCAGAATATATTAAATACATTTTACATTATGTATTTCTAAAAGAATGCATTCAAATCGTTTTAACATACATACACAACTACATTAATGAACACCTGTATGTTCACACAGACTAAGCTTATTTAAACAATAATGAATTGTTAGTGGTGTTCTCTCAACAAAAAAAGGTAACATTAAAGATCCATTCAGAACAAAACTTGTAACTATTTGTGAGGAAGCAGATGTGAAGCGGTTGCTGGAAATAGACAAGAAACATACAAACCTCTTTTGTTAGACATGGGACAGTGGTGGAAAGATAAAGGCTGTTATGGTCCTAATAGTAAGCTAATAATATGTCTTGATTAGGGGAGTAAGGCTTCTGGTAATCTCACAGATAAAAGAAGTTATTGTGGGCCTTTTCAGTCAAGAAAATTCCCAAAGTCCGCAGAGCATCTTGCTAGAGTTGTTAGAGAAAATCCAACCCAGATATCTGTGCTTCTCAACTGGGAGATGTACTCTCCCACATGCAGAGATTGGAAAATAATGGGGATAATTTTTGGTTTTCACTATGATCAGGGCACTAATGGGCCAGGCCAGAGATGTTCAGCTTCAACCCCACCCTGTGAAGCCTTGTCCTGTCCCCAGTGCTAATAGTACCCTGACCAAGAAGTACAGTTAATGTTTTTCTCACCAGTTTCTCTGTAGACCTGAGATTATCACTCCAAAAAACTGACAAAGCAAGAAAACCAATACTCATTGCCTTAACATGTTCATCTTTATTTATCCTCCACCTACTTCAATTTTGCCTTTACTTGTGAAAATGATATTCCTACTAAGATTATCACCAAATTAAATACCTAATCTAATGGGTGCTTTTCAGTTATCATCTTTATTAGACATCCCCTTTTTCTAGAAACGCTCTTCTGTCTTGACTTCCTCAAGGTCATTCTTTCCCACTTTTCAGATTACTCCTCAGTCATCTCGGTAGGTTTCTCTGACTTCATCAATTTCTTCTTGTTATGTTTTCTCCCCATGCCCATGGCCTTCGCTGGCTACCGTAATCAATGATTCTCAAATCTCCATCTCCAGTGCTAATCAGTCTCCTGAATATGAGACCAATAGTGTTGAGACAAGACCAATTGTCTCCTGCACATCTTCACCTTCACATCACCTAGACAGATCTGGGTCCTCAGACGTATCAAAATCATGCTACTAAAATCTTCTCCTTTCTGTTTTCATTCAAGTGACACATTTTTATTAAGTGGAGCTAAAAAATATATAAGTAGAGCATGGGATCTGCCTTCTGGGTCAGCTGAAGAGATAAATGTAAATAATTACAAAAAGGGGATTCACTATTCCACGGCAAACAAAAGAGGCGGGGCTCAACTCTGGAAAGGGACATAGAAGAGAAGGTGAGTTGTTACATTACAGGAAACATCTTAGGGTACATGACACTTAAGCTCAGAGTTCCCCACATGATCAGAGACGTTCTAAACAAATGAACTAACAAGTAACATGTGCACGTACTTGAGAAAGATTAGGGTGTGTTCTTGCACCTCTCCATTATTTGGTATGACCTTGAAGGGCACGGGAGGAGGGCAGGAGAAGTACAGTGAAAGAGAGGCAGCAACCGGATCACAAAGGTGTTTTATTTCCATGCAGAGTAACTTGGACCTTATCCTAAAGGTAACTGAACAATTAGACAAGTTTAACTAGAGGCTGTATGACAGCATCAGTTTTGTTTGGGGGATGATTGTTCTCAGTATGGTAAAGAGGATGACGGGGAATACAGAGCGATATGTAATGAGGACGAGGACAACATAGGAGGATTTTTAGCAGCTGATTTAGAAATCATAAGAGCCTCATTTAGGAAGTCAGAACTGGAACACAGAGGAAGAAGTGAGGTCCATATTTCCTGTTCCATGGAAGTAAAATCAACAGGTCATGGTGAGCACTGAACTTGGAAAGTGAAAAGGAGGATAGAGAACTGAAGATGACCTCGGGATGTCGGGGTTTGGCGAGGCAGGGCATGATGCCATTGAAACAACTGGAGACAAAAGAGGAAAGGAAAGTGAAAATATGCCTTTTTAAATTTCACCATGGGCTTAAAAGAACAGCATTAAGCTGAATAATGACCTCTTTATTTTAGGTAGGATCTGTCCCATACCTGCCCTTCCCTTTTTAGGACATTAAGCTTTGGGCTTATCCTTAATGATAGGATGGGCACAGTGTAAAGAAAGAGACAGCATTGGAAAATGTCTCAAAAAATATCACCCTTATATTAAAATGTGTATGATACTTGGCATGTTACTTAAACTGTCTGAGCTCAACAGCCTTATCTGCTAAGACAGCAAAATGATACATCACAGTGATGCTGTGTAAAATAAAAGGGCCCATTTATGGTACCTACATATATTCTTTACCCTCAGGAGTCTCTCCAAATTGGGCACATCTTTTCCCTCCCGCAGTATGGTTTTCAAATGGCTTCAAAAATATGCCAACTATTCCCCAGATATTCTTTTTCTTTTAAAAATAAAATCATGCTTCTTACTGACCTCCTATATTTTAGCACCTTTTACAGAGAATAAAGAACTTATTGGCATTGTTCTCAGCCTGCTTGATGTACTTAGAGATTCAGCAGTCTAGACTTACCTAACCGCGAAGCTTTGTGGCATCTATATAGTTTTCTAAAAATAGTGCTTAGGAGAAACTAACCACCTTTAAAGGGCAGGCTTTAAGAGTACAAACAGTTTTTATAAAAGTTACCATACATAGAGGCAAATGATTGTAGCAGTTGGAATCTGAAAATGAGATTTTCTTCACTGTGGGAGTGGAATGGTATGAGCAGAGATGAGAAAATCCTGACTTTAGGTTTGTAAGTCCAACTGATGAAACACTTTACAACTGATGGCCAGAAGTGGAATTTGATGAGAGAGAGTCCCAGAAAACCTAATAACCAAAAAATGCATCATTTATAAAAGCAAAATTGAGAAAAACCTTTGGTCTAAAGCAAAGCAGACCTAGCAGCTAAATTTTTATGGAATTATTCCAGCCACAGGGTCCCTTATTATAATCCATATAATTTGGTTTAGTTGATCTGGTTGTGTGGCTGATTTATGCTGCTGATAAGAGAAGCTTATAAATTTCTTGAAGGGAAGTATAGGTCTTTGTAGTGGACTGTGTTTTAATTCACTTACATGACCAGTTCCCACTAGCAGCAACGTAAGTCTTTTATATAAATCAGAAGGGTCTGCCCTTTCCAGAGTCTTGTCTATACCCTTGTAGAGCAATTAAAAACATGTCAAGATGGGACATAATTGGCAGGACTTTGGATCTAATCCACCTTCCCCTATTTAATGCTGTGCTCTGGTTCATAGATCCATGCAGAAGATGGATGATGCATTTCCATTTTCAGCAGTTGTTTCCAACTAAATATTTATAGTAACATGAAAAAGAGAGAGGGGGGGAAACATGTGTTTACATAAAATGAAATACAATAGAGAAGTAAATATTGATGGACTTTGTATAGGCCTACGTATGGGTGAGCTGATTGATAGACACAAGAAAGAGTGAGACCGGAAGAAGTCCTAGGACTTAGCCTTGAGTGACTCCATACATGGGAAAGCAGGATAACGATGAACAGTCGTTGCACTGGACTGAGCATGAGATGCCACTGAGGGAGGAAAACTACATTTGTTTTTACCAAGAAGCCAAGAGAAGATTGGGTTTGGTTTTGAAGGGAAGGTGAGAAACAGTATCTAGAAGGAGTGGAGTAAGGGTATTTTAAGACTTGTGTATATTTAAATGCTAATAGAAAGAAACCAGTAGACAAGATACGGACAAGGAAAGAAGGAAAGTGGAATCCCAAAGAGGTCCTGTTTATATGGGTTACATCTACTACTATTTACTGGAAAGAAATTAAAATAGAAATTATTAAAATATACACATATCAACTCATTTAAATTGCCATAACAAACCCATTGCATGTTAACATAAGCAATGTGTTTTTATTTAAAAAACTGTAAAATAAATTAGTGATGAGAGTGCCACCATTTTATGCTTTCTCCATTCTTTCTAGTATCATGTTCAATAGAAGACAACTGGGTTCTCATGTCTGCATCTGCATTCAGTTGGTGGCCTTATGTTGATTTGGTTAATGTATATATATTTTTTTAATTTTTTAAATGTTTTTTAAAAAATTTTATTTCTGAGAGAGAGACAGCATGAGCAGGGGAGGGTCAGAGAGAGTGAGAGACACAGAAACTGAAGCAGGCTCCAGGCTCTGAGCTAGCTGTCAGCACAGAGCCCAACCCGGGGCTCGAACCCACAAACCGTGAGATCATGACCTGAGCTGAAGTCAGACGGCCAACGGACTGAGCCACCCAGGCACCCCTTTGGTTAATATATATTAAGAAAATCTGGCCTCACATGAATATGTAGTTGAATAATGGGGGAAGGGTCCATATGTTTTTTTAATGCTAGGCTAGAATTCACCACATGGTAGTTTCCTAAAGATTAGCTGCCATATAAAATCTAAAAGCTTATTAAAATGAACTTTTTGCAATCTACACTCCATTTTTCTATCTTACACTTTGAACTAGATATGCAGGTGTTCTAGAGGCTGAGAGGCTTTCCCACACAATGTTCAAAAAATCACATTTGTTAAAATTATCACTAATCTCATCAGAAATATCCTTAAGTACTGGGTGGGAAGCTGTCAAGATTACAGTGTTAGATCCAAGTTTCCCAAAATTTGCATATTCACTTGAAAGCTAAAATTTTATCTTTGGCAATACTTTTTTTTTTCCCTTAGAGTGACAGGTTCACTTAGCTCATTTCCAAGAAAATGTCTGCCAGATACCGAAGTCTGAATGACCATTGTTTGTCTATCAGTCATTTTTTCAAGTAAAATAATGTTTCACGAAAAACAATTATATCTCAATTCCAACAACTGCGCAAGTGTGTTTCCTCAAGACTACTATCATTTTTTCACTATGCAGTAGAAGAGTTTTAAGTGTACCTTCTATTATGTCACATGGAATATTAACAGGATGAATAGTCAAGGTTTGAAACTTAGTAAAATTAAGAATTGTCATCATCAAAGTCACTTTAGTGTTTTTTAAAAAATTTTTGAGAGGAAAAAAGTTTTATTTATTTACTTTTTTAAAAAAATATAATTTATTGTCAAATTGGCTAGCATACAGTGTGTACAGTGTGCTCTTGTTTTGGGGGTAGATTCCTGTGGTTCATCACGTGCATATAACACCCAATGCTCAGCCCAACAAGTGCCCTTCTCAATGTCCATCACCCATTTTCCCCTCTCCCCACCGCCCCCATCAACCCTCAGTTTGTTCTTTGTATTTAAGAGTTTCTTATTGTTTGCCTCCCTTTCTGTTTGTAACTATTTTTTTCTCCTTCCCTTCCCCCATGATCTTCTATTAAGTTTCTCATTTTCCACATATGAGTGAAAACATATGATATCTGGCTTTCTCTGACTGACTTACTTCACTTAGGGTAATACTTTCCAGTTCTACCCATGTTGTTGAAATGGAAAGATTTCATTCTTTCTCATTGCCAAGTAGTATTCCGTTGTATATATAAACCACATCTTTATCCATTCATCAGTTGATGGACATTTAGGCTCTTTCCATGATTTGGCTATTGTTGAAAGCACTGCTATAAACATTGGGGTACATGTGCCCCTATGAATCATCACTCCTGTATTCTTTGGATAAATTCCTGGTAGTGCAATTGCTAGGTCATAGGGTAGCTCTATTTTTAACTTTTTGAGGAACCTCCACACTGTATTTCCTTGATGAAGAGTGATGTTGAACATCTTTTCATGTGTCTGTTGGCCATCTGGATGTCTTCTTTAGAAAAGTGTCTATTCATGTCTTCTGCCCACTTCTTCACTGGATTATTTGTTTTTCAGGTGTTGAGTTTGGTAGGTTTTTTTAAAAATAGATTTTGGATACTAACCCTTTATCTGATAGGTCTTTTGCAAATATCTTTTCCCATTCTGTCAGTTGCCTTTTAGTTTTGTTGATTGTTTCCTTTGCAGTGCAGGAGCTTTTTATCTTGATGAGGTCTCAATAGTTCATTTTTACTCATTAAAGTCACTTTTAAGCAAGCTACCTGTTTTTTAAAGTACAAGTGTATGGAGGTGAAGAAAACAATGACTCTAGGACATAAGTGTGAAAACGCCTTGATTGATGGAGGCTGAGGCATCCCAAACTTCTACCTGCATCATCAGTGCAACAGTCAAGACAGTAAAATAGTCAAATAATGGCTTGGTATTATTATGGGAGTAGTTTTAAACTTGTAGAGACCACAGCATTTCTAAGAAGCCTCTGGAATCCATGGACCACACCTTGAGAAGTGCCACTCTAAGAATTCACTATTTAAAAACAGAATTTAAATTCATCTGAGACGACATTATTAAATACGTATTTCTGGGACCATCAGAAAGTTTTTGGAAAGAAAAATGTATGCCCTTGCTTCATATCATACTAATAAAATTGTAATAAATAGTTACATGTTTATGGTTTCGTTAGCTAAAACCACTAGAAAATATAAGTGAGTATGTATTTAATGTAGGGATGAAGAAGATTTTTCTCTGCATAAACACAAAAGAAGAAACCATAAAAGGAGATACGGGTAGCCTTTTCTCAGCAACAAACTGAAAGACTTTTTCATGTCAACCAACTTCAGCGTCTAGAGAAATATAAACAAATTGGAAAACTGAGAAAACAATATATAATTGCAACATATAATGGTTAAAGAGTCATATCTTCTATACATAACGAGCTCTTATGAAACAATCAGGAAAAAGGAAAACATGATGACGTAATTTTTAACAAAAGAACTACAAGTGACCAATGAAAAAAGGAAAAACAATGTTTTCTTTCTATACACATAGAAAATTGGTGAAGATAGAAAAAATGATTGTACTAGTTACTGATTGCTGTTGAACAACTTACCCTAAAACTTAGCAACTTATGATAGCAGACTGTTTCTCACAGTTTCTGTGAGTCAGGCAGCTTAACCAGGTGGTTCTGGCTCAAAGTTTCTCATGAGGTTGCAGTCATCTCAAGATTTAAGCTGGAGGATTCTGTTTCAAACATTCCATGTCTGCCTTTCTACTGACTTCAACAACATGGTAGCTTGCTCTTCCCAGTAGAAGTGATGAGAGAGACAGAGAGAGACAGAGAGACAAAGAGTGAATAAGATAGAAGTAGTCTTTCTATAACCCCGTCTCTGAAATGGTACCCCACCATTTCTACTATATTCTATTCATTAGAAGCAAGTCATTATGTGCACCCCAGGTTAAAAGGGAGAGAATCACTGGGCACCATGTTAGAGGCTGCCTAAAACAATGATAATCTCCAATCTCCAAAATGGCCAGACTCTGATGTCACAGGTGGGAGAAGGTACAATTTCTACCTTTCTGGAGGAATTAGGCAACACGTATCAAAAGTTTAAACATCTTGGCCCTGTGGCATAGCAACTCTATCTCTAAGAAATAATGAGTATAAAAAGTATGTAAACGATGTTCACAGTAATGTAAGTTATAATAGTGAAAAGTTGAAAAAAATAATGAATATAAAAAGTATGAAAAAGATATTCTCAGTAATGTAAATTATAATAGTGAAAGATTGGAAGAAACTTAAATGCCTAATAATATTTTAAAAATAGTGAAATTACTATACATTCCATGAGTATAAAATTTGCAGCTCTTAAAAACATTTTTGAAAAACTTTTACTAACAAGGGCAGTTACTTTTGATTTATAGTTTATTGGGAATGCGCTATATGCTGATACATTTAAAAAACCACACAGGATTATATGCATTGAAACCATGTTTAAAAGGATATAATTCTAAATGTTAGTGAGTTTTGTGTGTGTGTGGCAGGGGAAATTTCTTGTTTTCATTTGTATTTTTTTCTATTTCTCAAGTTCATCTATACTGAGTCTTTACTATATAGGCAATCAGAAAATATGCCCTAACAAATTAATGAATTAATTTTTAAAAACTCAACAGAAAGGAACTTGGATAGAAATGACTCTGAGACCAGCTGCTAAAACCATAATATAGGGTATAAGAATGACATTTTAAGCTGCTATAGTTATGATTCTTTTTCCATACTCAGTATAATATTACATGAGCTGAATGGCATCATAGTATTAAACACGCCTTTATAAATAAAATTTGAGCTAATGAGATTGGGGGTTCAGGAAAGTTATTAACAATTTTAGGGTTTATCATTGAAAAGTAAATTATTGGGGCACCTGGGTGGCTCAGTTGGTTAAGCATCCAACTTCAGCTCAGGTCATAATCCCATCATTCCTAAGTTCAAGCTCTGTGTTGGGCTCTGTGTTGATAGCTCAGAGCCTAGAGCCTGTTTTGGATTCTGTGTTTCCCTCTCTGTCTCTGCCCCTCCCCAACTCGTGCTCTGTTTCTCTCTCAAAAATAAATAATATTTAAAATTTTTAAGAAAAGTAAATTATCATTTCTTTCTAAATTTCTGAAAAAGTAAACAAACTTCAGGTATTTCATTAAATGACTGTCCTGTTCCCAAAGGACATGAGTTCAGTGGTTTGAGAGGTTGTTTCTAGTCTAAATATAGTGGTTTTGACCAGTTTGATAGGAATTCCATCCCAAATTTTTGCTTGTAAGAAAGAATATTCATTCAAAACACACTGACATAATTTAAAGTAAATTTCCCAAGCCACTTCTGGGTGACTTTCCTTATGTCAGTGGTAGTGCTACGTTTGGCTGAAGAGAAGCATGCCTCTCGGTGATGCTCTTAATACTTTCTACAGGCTATTGATAACACCTTATTTCCGAGTACATACCATTTACAAGTGAGAAATTTTGTAACAGGCTATGTTGAGACCATTTGATATCATGTCAGTTAATTCAGATTTGAACTGAGTAGGTGCACCTAAGCAAAAAAAGAAGAAAAAAACCTAGATTAATGCATTTTTTTTAGTAGGTATGATAGAAATCCACTTAAGAAGTCCCATTTTATGATATGACCTTATACGATACAATCAAAGTTTAGGTTTCATTTGGCATTTCACAATTGCCCTGCTATGATGGCTTTTAGTAGCTGGCTCATTGTAATGTCTTTGGAGAGTATTTATTATATTTTAAAATTTGGATCTGGATCCGTAGCCAAACTTAATGCTGACATTCATAAGGGCTTGATAGGCTCTATCTCTGGCTGGAGAAAGCTGCTATTGTGGTCAATTTAACTGAGCCAACTATTAATAATCAGAATACCATTCTGCAAAGCATAGCAATACTTAGTCAAAGTGATTCATATTAGCTGAGCAGGAGCAAAGAAATCTGAACAGGCTATTTCAGAATCCTGGACTGCCATTGAATCCATTGCTCTTGTGAACACAGTGGAAAGAATCAGGGTTCATGCTCCTGGCTGTTCGGACTTCTTAGTAAATGTTTCACTGTGTCCCATGGAGAAGACAGAGTGTTTTAATGTGGGAAATGGAACCTTCTGTGCTGTCTGTTCTGGAGAAAAGAATGCGGCTTCTAAAATATTACTTTTTGAACTTCCTGTACTGTATTTATACAATTGTGGCTCTTTAAAAGGCTAAACTGTGTTATGACTAAACCAGTCACTGATAGACCTAATTTGCTCTCTGAGAAAAGTGTTCTCCACCAACTCTGTCCCGTGTCCTGCGTGTGGTGCAGTCTTGCCCCAGCCTGTATGACTACACTCAGCAGACCTTTGTCAGGGAAGCAGGAGCCATGGGAACCATTTCTCCATGTACCATGCTAGATTATTCTATTCCACCAGAGAACACGACACAAAGGAAGGGTGTGGAAGGAGACAAAACTGGAATTTAATCTCATCTTTGGGTTCACTTCACCGAACCTCAATTTCGTCATTGTATAATGGAGACAATAATGCTTCATAAAGCAGTTTTGAAGATAAAATAAAAGTGTGTGTATAGCAGAGTGTCTCACAAGTAGTAATTGCTCAAAATACTCTAGTTTGGGGCTGGACAACGAGAATGTTCGGTTTCGTTTGGCTGTGGAAAATGCACTCAGGTTGATGAAAATGCGTAAGTGAATTTTCGAGCGTTATCTCAAGAGTCATCTTTATATAAGTCAGATATGTTTATATCTGTTGTAAAACATGTTTATATATGTTGTAAAAGTCAGAAATAGAAAAATGATCAGAAATGAGAGAGCAGATTAAGTAAGCGATATCTTTTTATTTTTTGAAAAAAATTGCAACCCACAGTAAGAAATACATTTGACCTTGTAACCTCGTGTTCAATACATACACGCTCCATACTTGTAGCCGAAATGAAAGTTTCATGGAACAACACTCTTCTAAGTATGATCTACTCTGATATTTTCTTTCGTTTTCTTTTCTCTTCTCTTCCTCTCTGGGTAGAACCAACTAAGTTGATTTTATATGCGCTAATCATGTGTAAACAGTAACTTGAAAAACATTGATTCAATGGAGAGTAAATTAATTTACTGCTAAAATTTGTTTAGTACAGGATTGGTAATTAAACATCATTTCCTCTTGCTTGCCTGTTATAATTTGTAATTATATTAATAATGTTTGCCCCTAAAAGGTGAATGTAACTAACAATTGCTAAGTATGTACTGTGCCAGATAGTATCTATATTGTTTTTCACGTATCTCCTCTTTTGTTACAAATATCTTACCGTTCTTCTCCATGGTATAAAGAAAACAAAATTGTCAGAGATAGAATATCTTACCCAAGAATTTAAACCCATCGATTTTCCACTCTTTCTAAATGCAGGGAGCTGAATAACTTACAGTGACACATCTGTAAACTTTTATCTCTGCGTTACTGTACTTGATATTCTTTCCTTGGTTAAATTGTGCACTCTTGGCCACTTAAGAGTAGAATTCGAACTTAAATTATAACACAAACATTTGGAAAAAAGATCACATGTTAGTTCTACTTTGTATGATCTCAGTAAAGAGTAGCCCTCACCAAGAAATTTTCTGAAATGGTAGGATAATTAGGCAAATTTAGCATTTCACAAAGAGTGAAACAGAATTTCCTGGCTTGTTATTATTTTGTTCTATGATTGTAAATACAATAGTCTTAATTTTTTCCCATAAAAATACTTTTGGAAGAGACAATACAGGAATCTGTATTTTCTTTTAGTTAAAAATAAACCAACTTTGATAGTACAATCATAAACCTAGAAGGGTTTTAGTTTGATTCAGTGTTTGAAAGAATGACCAAACTCTAAGTTTATTTTTTCATAGTTCTTCTCTCTTCTACAGATTCTTCCCCACAATGGATTAACAACAGACATTTGAAGTTGTACTGTTTAAATATCTTTGAATTATTTTTGTTTAAAAATGTCAATGGGTACGATAGGAAAAGTACATTTTTTTCCCTGTAACTTCAAAACAACTGAACAGAACCTTTGGATTGAAACCAAGAATTGAATGCTTTAGCTTTAAGAAGATTTTCCTTTCTGAAAAATAATGAATGAGTCTCTTTGCAAGTTTAACTATTTCAGGTTTCAATTCTCTGACTTCCAGCATTCTGCAATGTTTTAAAATGTAATGCTTCATGAATAAATAAGCACTTTTGTCTTTTTCAGTTTTCTCTCAAATGTTTAGGTATGTAAACCTCAGATATATATAAAGCTTCTACACAGATGAATTGCATAACGTTTTTAGATATGTAAAAAGTAGTGCTGCATTTGCTTAGAGGCTACTTTCAAGTTTGCATTAGTGAGTGACAGCCCTTGAAGACAACCTGCAATGACCAGAGGAACGAGAAGGATTTACTTTTCTACTTGCTCTCCATGGGAAATGAGAAGAGGTTCATCGTTGCGATATTGCTTGAGGGGCATAACAATGTTTAGTAATTTTCATTTTAGTGGATTATAGAAAATGTGTGTGGACCATGAGATACCCTGGAGACTGATGAAGATCCATAGTTTCTGAGACTTTGTGTTGGGGCAGTTAATTCCTGAGTTCTGCTTTTAGACACAGCCAGACATGCAACGCAGACAGAGGGCCTTCCGTTTTAGGAATCAGAACACACAAGGGCATCTGGCGAGCTCTGTGCTGACCTCCAAGACGCCGGGGTTCTCTAAAGCCATCAAAGCTTGCACCTGCTGCCTACTTAAAGTGCACACGTTCCTTGGCTCACAGTGTCACAGGTGAAGCCTTCTCAAATCTTCATTTGTGGGGAAGACCAGCCAGTGGAAGATATGAAATTTGCAAAGGCAGGTTTTGAATGGTAATGGCTTTATGAAATTATTCTTAACACTTTTAAATGTATACTGGTTCATTTTTCCCCCAAGACCATAATACATCCCTTTTGAATTTCCATTCAAAGCCTTTTATGTCTATAAGGCAAATGCACTCCTTCTCTGTGAAGGAAATTTGTGGAGATAAGATGAATAGTAATTATCACTAAGAGTTAAAATGGTGACTCAGTTGATAGGTGAAGGTTATCAGAAGGAAAATATGGAATGATAGATTAGCAAACCTGTTGATGGACTCACTTTGCTTTCTTATTTTCTGAAGTGCTCTTTGTAACGCTCTGATAAAACCAAATTTGTGACCAAGTGTTGTATTACAAAATGATACATAATTTTAACTTGGCGGGAAAGAAAATGCATTCTCCTGATTTATTTTATAGTCTCCAAAGTGATTCTACTGTGTATGTGTAATCTATAAAGTTGAAGTGAAAAATAACATGCTTATTCACTCTAAGAATTTGTTATTTTTATTGATCATAATTGAATATTTTATGATATCATAGAAATAAAGGAAAACATGTTTAGAATTGTATTTCAGAATGATTAATCTGGCATTGTGTGTGCTAAGAAGAGAAAAACTGTGAGTAGAAAAAATGGTTTCATTTCTAGTGATAAAGATTATGTTTTAAAAATCAGTATTCAATGTTAAATTTATTATAATAAGGCAGCCATATGGTAAAGAGACACTGGAGATAAAAAAAAAAAAAGACATTAGGCTTCTAGTTAGAATTTGCTCTCTACTTAGTGACCTTGGTGAGTCACTTTACCATGCTGAAATTTAGCTTTCTGAACTATAACATAAGAATTAGGTCGCCTACATCATCTTTTAAAGTTCTAGGACAAAATTTTGGAAGGAAAAAACACTATTTCACAAAATCAAAGTCCCTGAGAACCTAGCAGATGAAATTACTTTCTCCGCTTTACAGCCCAGGACTCCCATCTACAGCCTGGAGGAGCCCAAAGTACCAACTTTGAAGTAGACCATCCTGCAAGGTGTAACCTGTCTCCTCAGCTCTCCGTCTTTACTCCCTCTCCTTGAACTCTGACTTCAGCCATTCTGAACTGCTGGCTGTTCCATGGAAACACCACACCCTCTTCCTTCTCTGGGTCATTGTCCCTCTGTACACCAATCTTCTCTATATTTCTTCCATAGCTACCATCTCAAGTCTTGTATAATTTTTTTTTTTAATCATTCAGTCTCAGTTGAATCCTGTCAAAGTGCTATAAGGCACCTGGCATCCGAGTACTGAGGTTCAAATTCCCAGCCGATTACTTTGGGTGACTTTGGGTAAGCTACTAAATCTGTGTTTTTTCCTCTGTAAATGTAAGGACCCATCCCGTAAGACTGTTATGAGGTTTACATGACATATTACATGTAAAATGCTGGCTCTGTGCCTGCCACATAGTAATCCCTCCTGGAGTGTTTAACAATATTATGAACCCCAGAGCTGCCAACGTTTATCTGTGGAATGGCCTATTTAGTCAATTTGTCTACATACATCCACTACTGTTTCTACATCCTAGTTACCATATAGACCCTGAGAATGGCAACTAGGTCTTATTCACCACTGTGTCCTCAACACCTAAAAAAATAGCCTGTCTCATGGTGGAGGCCAAATAAATATTGAATGAATGCATGGTTATTCCATCCTACAGCCTAATAGGGGAAAGGATCAGCAGCAATTCTAATTCAGAAATCTAATCTATAAACAACTAAAATGATTTAGGAATTAATTTTTTAGCAACCTAGAACTTTTGGCATGCCAACAACTCATTTGAAAAAAATTACTCATTTGAATATTTTGGTCTTTTTAGGAGACTAAGCAGGTTTGACTTCCCTTCCTAGGGACTCTGCTCTTAGATGATTTGTTCTTTGGAGACGAAAATCTACCCAGCTCCATGTTGATAATGTAAGCCGACAATATGTCCAGGTCTTTCTATTGTTGGATCTTGTTGATGAAGGTAACATAAATTGATAGATTTTCATTTGGCCAAAGTAGCCAAGAAAGCCCTCTGTTACCTATTTTCTAAAATCTAACAAATAATTCAAGGAAGACGATCTGGAAGGATCAAGAAGATAATCTGTGGGAAATTCCATAAAGAAACATGTTTTTTTTCTCTTACAAAAATGACAGAACCTTATACAGATTCATGTCAAGAGCACCAGGGTCTCCAATTGAATAAAATCATTGACACTTTATGGAAGAAGAAATAAGAGAGAGAGGAAAAAAAATTTGTTTGGTCATTAGGGGTTTAAACCCAAGTTTTCTTGTGTCCCATTATTTTCTCTAGAATATAAACTATTCCCTGAACTTGCTCTCCTCCTGCATTGCCCACCAGGTTAATGTTATCGTGTCTCCTTGGTTGTGTGAGAATCTGGAGCCATTCTCACCCCTTCATCTACCCTCTGCTCTCCATCTTCTTCTGGACCCCTCTGTTGGTCACCAAGCATTTTGTTCTTAAAGAATCCCCCTCTTCAACTCAAGTGCCACTACCAAACAGTAGCAACCCAGGGGCCACTTATGGATGAGTGTCACTGAAGTTAGGACAAATCTGTAGTAAGTTCACTTCCCCTAAGATGTCAGTCTGAAAGAACAACACTCAACTGGATGCCTAGGCTCAATTGCACGTGCGCATGTGGTCATGACTTTGTAAGTAGACGTTCTGCATATGTGTCTACAACAAAACATTTACTGTGAAGATAAAAAATTCTTAAAATATGAGACAAAACAGCATCAGGGAAAAAGCAAAATATATAAGTTAGGATTTGTTTTTTAGAATTATGATTTTTAGAGTGTTTTTTTTCAAATGAATCATCGATGAGAAAATAATTATAAATTTATACAATATATGAAGACCATATTATAATTAAAAACAATGCTTATAATTTCTGCCTATAGAGGAATTTAAAAACAGAGGAGATCAGTGCCCACCCTGCTTCCTTAAATGAGCTTTCACATGCATCAATAATTGTGGCTTCGCAGATCATCTTGGAGTTCTTTCTATGATTTACTCAGTGATATTGAACAGGCTCTAAAGCAAGAAAAGAAGGGAAACTGTATAAAGTAAATAAACTTAACAGGCAGAAGATCCATGTACCCAGAGAGCTCAACAATTTAGAGGATTTGTCTGACTTTTTTTTTAAGTCCAAAAGTATTCTGTGTTGATTATAACAGGAAACTAGTCTTCCAAATTAGAGAATGTACATGTGTGTGGTCAAACCCTCTTTTAAAAAATGCATTAAAAAACATAGCTGTTTAAGGAAATTACGACTTCCAATATTCTCTCTTCATTAAGTCTCTGAAAATATTTTCATCAATTCATACATAGAAATGCACAGTTCGTAAAAAAGGGTGTGTGTAATACACTGACAACATTGTTTTGTATGTAGCAAAATTGTGTTCATGCTCACCATTGATGAAACATGCTGACAATTTTTATTTTGGATCTCGTTGATGAAGATAACATAACTTAGTAACCAGCATTTCATTTGAGAAAATATTCTATTGTCCATTGTCTAAATGCTAACAAAATAAAAGAATAGTTAAAAGACCTCAATACGACAGTGCTATTATTTCCCTGGTCAACATTTTAGTGAAGCCAAGTGTCTGTGACAGCTTACAGGTGATCTGAAAGCAATTTCTATTACTGTGGAGTCTGAATTCTAAATTTGTAACAACTTTTAACTGAATGTAGCAAACTAAATATCTTTTTTTGTGTGTGTGTGGTTGGGATGGAGTGGGGGATGGGCGTTATGTTAAGAGAGGGGAAAAGGAGAAAAAGAATGAAAACTGGGAACTGGTTAATTAAAGTAATAATGATGTCAGTCTTTTTACATTGGAAATATGTGCTCCATGATGCTCAAATAATGGGGAGTGCAGATTTCCAGATAAGAGTGGGGGACTGTGGTTGGCGTTAGATGAATGCTTACCATGTGTGACCAAGTGGGAGGAAACTGGGGTGAGGCAAGGAAGGAGAGAAATAACTCACTTGGCGTCTGGCATGATGATGTTGAATCTCTTTTGCAATGGTTTGTGTGTTATGCATGGGTTATTGGAGTTTATTCTTGCTTTGTGCCTGTTGCAGAGAACTGCATTTTGGTCAGATTAAGTTGTGATCACTTCCCTCTGGCACCTCGTCAGTGGTGTCAGCGTTTACAGTTTATTCCCAGTCATGGCTGCAGTAAAGTCTTCTGAGTCTCGAAAGCTAGAGAATGCAAACCCAGGTTGCTCTGTGGCATTTCGGGAATTTGCTAAACTCCCTAAGGTAATGACAGCTAAGTCATAAGGCTGCACTTGACTCTCTACCCATGACCCAGTTCATTACACTGTCAGTGGC
The DNA here is from genome assembly GCF_003009895.1 of Hyaena hyaena. NCBI lineage: Eukaryota > Metazoa > Chordata > Mammalia > Carnivora > Hyaenidae > Hyaena > Hyaena hyaena. The sequence goes on from NW_024080858.1 coordinate 1,307,966, forward strand.
AGCTCTTGCTCGTTAATTGGGTTCATAACAGCAAAAAGGGAAGCAGGAAGATAGAACAGGACAAAATACTTCCACCAAAATTTTGTAGGGTATTTAAACTGGAGGGAGGAGTTCTTGGCTTTTCCCCAGACACTAAAGAGAAAGGAGACAGACAGTTGAGGTAGGAAGTCTCATACACTATGCAGATTATTATGATTAAAATCTCCTAAGTAAACTGTGCTGCTGGGTATCCTTTATATTTTGTCTTTTTGAAATCCCAAATGTTTTTGAAATTTGAAAACTCAAACTACTGGCCTACAAAATCCGAGAGAACCAGCAGACCAGAAAAGGAAACCTGGCATAATAAGAATAAACAATGATTCTGTTTAAGATGGATGTGAATTGTCAAAAGAAAGGTACAATGCAGACAAATTTCAATCTCTCCAGACCTTTTCCAATTCTTCTGCTTTTTTTCCCCCCCTCTGACAGCTCCCTAGAGGGTTCTGATGTCTTTCTTAGACAATTCAGGCAGCTACGGTTCCTTTATCAGCAGTTCCTAATGTCCTCCAGTGTGTCTTTCTTTGCATTCTTTAACTTCCCAAAGGTTTTCGTTAATCTTTATCTGTGATAATAATTAATTTTTGTAAAAACCTAAAAGTCCTAACTAAATACATTTAAATAATTTTTTGTTTCACTTTCCTTTGTTTTATTTATTTTTTTCTCATTTTTAAAGGAGGCAAAATGCTACAATACTGTATTGCTGTTTCCAGACATCATTTCCAAAGGCAGTAACTCAAAGACAGGTGGCGCTGGTGTCACCAACTCTGTGACCCTGGACTTCCATTTTATCATTTGCAAGATAGGAATATCCATGCCACATCGTTATGGTTATGTAATGTTTGGATTATGTAATGCCTAACACATATTAACTCTTCAATAAATGCTAAAATATTTTTTTCTTGTAGAGAAGATAGAAACCGAGAGAAGTGATTTTTTAAAACATCTATAGAATTCTCTACCCCAAGCTTTATTTGTCACCAATATAACTTTAAGACCAGATTAAAAAATAATAGATCTGATTTAGGTCTTTCCACCAGGCTACACCCAATAACTCAGAATGCCTCAGCTTTGACCATTCTCCACGTTGCACTGACAGTTCGCATTGTAGTCTCATATCTAGAGGTGAAAGATATCGATTCATAAATTAAAATAATCTCTTTATTATCCTTACAGCCTTTTCACACTGCATGCTGTTTCTTTTGGTTTTCCTTGAGGAAATGTCTCTCCAGCCAAAATGTGTCTCTTCTACAAGGCCCAGACCTGACTAGTATCCTTTTTAAATGACTTTTTCATTTTTCATTTCATTTTTTTTCATTCAGTAAAAGCCTATTAGTCTCTTCATTTATAACCCACCATGTAAAGTTATTTGCAGTACTGGATTGTTTCATCTTTTACATTATTCTTTAATCACTTTATATATTTTTTAAGTTTATTTATTAATTTTGAGAGAGAGAGAGAGAGAGTGGGAGAGGAGCAGACAGGGAAAGATACAGAGAGAGCAAGAGAGAGAGAATCTCAATCAGGCTCCACACTGTTATCACAGAGCCTGAGGCAGGGGACAAACCCACAAACCACGGGATCATGACCTGAGCCAAAATCAAGAGTCAGATGCTTAACTGACAGAGCCACCCACATGCCCCTAATCACTTTATGTTTTTAAGTTTGACCTGTGAATTCTAAGACTTGAGCCAAGGGTTCTGATGAAAGTGTTCCCTAAAACTAAAGGTTTACCATGATGATAACTGGTTGTTTTCTGGGCCTACGATGGGGCACATAATCTGGATGAAAGTATAAAAATTGCATTTTAAATATGAATTAAACGAAACAAAGCCACCACCATGATTCCTTGTTTTTTTGTTTTTTTTTTTCAAGTGGACATGGCTCAAACCTTTTGGAATAGTTATTTTCAACCCAACTCTCTATACAGTGGTCTCCAAAATGGGGTGCACAAAACAATCCATTGAGGTGCAATAAATACATTAGAATTTCTCCTTTTTCTTATTCTTGTATTTATAAAAAGGGAAGAAATGAGCTCTACTACACTTAGTAAATTAATTGTTACTGGTTCTTGCCTCAGCCCACCATTGGTCCTGTATGTCAGATGGTTGCACGTCATGCCCTGTATGCAAAGTAAGCTAAGGTAAGAGTGATAGCCTACTGTGAGGAGGTGTTCATAACAATATCTTTATAGATCATTCGATCTAATTTGATTTCTGCACATTGCAACATGATACAGTTTTTGGGTGTTCTGGTTATGTGGTTTTACGGCTATCACTAAAACACCCCCATCATGATAAACATGAAGCTTAAAAATATTCCTTCTGGAAATTGTTGTCTAAAACAATATTATTAATGCAAGCCCAATGGATCAAAGAGAAAATAGCAGTTAGTACATATTTTACTATAATAAAGCTCTTTGTCAGCCACAAAACAGCATAAAACCTTGACAGTCACATACTATTTGTCAAGTGGTCAGCCAAAAGAAAATGAATTTACATCCACCACCTTTAACTTGAACCTTTCATTAAGCATATATTGTGTAAAAGGATATTAACTAATGGTAGTCTGAAGTCATCACATTTAACTACGCACTGCAAAATAAGATTTCCTTTTTATTTTTCATTATCAAAGTATTTGTATTTTTGTGTATTTTCTAACGTATGTAATTAGCATGGTAGATGTAATTTATAGATAGATGAACAAAAATGATGGGTATACACAAAAAATATCCTTACAGAGAAGCATGGAAGATCAAAATGTAGATACCAGGGCTCCTCTAGAATGTAAATACCTTACTAGACTGTAAGACTCTTGAGGGCGAGTGTTATAAGTTAGGCTGGAGTCTCTTCAAGGAGTGAATGAACAGGGGAGTAGATGAATGGGTAGAGACTTCAATGACTCACATTTCTTGACTTTGGGGCACTTGGCGTCTTCAGTGTTTGAGGAAGTATTTACTTTAATGAATTAATTAAAGTGAGGTGGGTAGAGGAACAGAGAGAGAGAGAGAGAGAGAGGTAGAGGGACAGAGGGAGAGAGAGAGAGGATCTCAAGCAGGCTTCATGCTCAGTGCAGAGCCCAGGTTGAGGATTGATCTCATGACCATGGGGTCATGATCTGAGTGGAAATCAAGAGTCAGATGCTCAACCAACTGAGGCTCTCAGGTGCCCCAAGGCAGCATTTACTATAAAGAATACAAACCCTGAGTTTACTCTATTCTGAAATTGTGGCAACAGCAGACTGACAAAAATAATGATGTTAGCTCTGACCTCATCAAGTAATGAAAATATAGTATTGTCCTTTTTGATAAAAATTCATCTCTCTCTGTATATTATGTTGCTTTTCTGTCTGATAAAAATGACATATCTATGAAAACAGACATTTTCTTTGTTTTTGGAATTCTCTCTATATCTATGGTTACTTCCAGACTTCTATATTTTGCCTATTTTCTAAGATTTAATCGTTCTTCTTTGATGTGCTATGTGCTATGAAGAGGCACATGTATGCTAATTTATGACCCAAATTTCCATGACATTGGAATTATGTGCTCGTTATTCAATTCCACATTTATTCAGTTCCACCTATTCTGAGCTCTAGATGGTGACACTTGTGAGATGTGCAAGCAAATCCTTGTCTTCAGAGAATCAGTAGTGATTTTATGTTTGCAAGCTTTAAATTATGTTTATGTGTGTGTATACATGCAAGCACACATAGATATTTACATACTTTTTGTTTGATATGAGGTTTCTTGTTGAAGCCAGATATAAAATACAATTAGAACTTAGGTTCATCATTCTAGAGGTGCCCTTCCAAAACTACAGACACGTTTTTCTGTTGAAAATGTGGTATAGATACGAGTAGAAGAATGAAGACTCAGAGAAGTGTGATCCCATCATATGCTTCCTCCAGAAGGAGAGCCCATTTTGTAATGGCCAGAGCAAAGGCCTGAGAGGAGCATGGTGTCTGAAGATGAGGAGACATGGCTGGTAGAGAGGAGTTGTGGAGGTGATGTCACTCCAGGGTCTCAGTGTTGGACATAGGTTTACAAACAAGCTCCTTTCTCCAGGTTGAGAAATTATCCCCTGAATGAAGGATCCAGAACACTTCCTGAGAAAAACTGCTATTACTAATGACATCGGAGCATTCTCTGGCAATTCAATTCTTTTTCACCTTTCCCTTCACCGTACCCCCACCCCCATTGTGTGTGTGTGTGTGTGTGTGTGTGTGTACTTATACAGGTGTGTGTGTGTATAAGACGCTCCACAGAAGCATCTGGAACAACTGTTGTTTAATTCTTTCATTTCACAAAAAAACTAAGAGGCTATTGATTCCTATATTAGACTGTGGCTTGTATGGATCATAGAGACATTCAATTTTTCATTTAATTATTCATCCATTAATTAAGCAATGAATATTAACCATCTAGCATGTCTGAAACTGCTTAATTGTTCCACAGTAACCAATCTCCCCTTCTTCATGTTAGTAAATTCTGGACTTTTCACAGGACACAAGCCTTCCAGCTGGATCCTTTCTGTTGGCTAATGTGAACAATATCTAGCTCAGTTCCTCTAAGAGAAGCTTCTTACCCTCCATCTTTTTTTTTTTTTTTAGTTTATTTATTTATTTTGAGAGGAGGAGGGGCAGAGAGAGAGAGAGAGAATCCCAAGCGGGCTCCGCAGCTGCTAGTGCAGAGCCCAACGTGGGTGGGGCTCAAACCCATGAACTGTGAGATCATGACCTGAGCCAAAATCAAGAGGCTTAACCAACTGAGCCACTCAGGTGCCCCAACCACCTTCTTTCTCTCCATCCAAACGTAGGAGTATAGATGCGATTTTAGTGAGCTAGCTTCATTCAATCTTCTGGATGAGGGCAATATTAACACTAACAGGGCAATAGAGTAGAAGGATCCTGAGAAACATGACCTTTTATTCCACAAGACTAATATGCGCTTGTGGAGCACAGACACCTACCTACCTATCCTGAACAGCGAACGCCCAGTTGAGCCCACTCCACAAAGAAGAAACCTTCCACCCTGTTTGGGCAACTGTGACTTTGGGACTCCCCTGGCCTGTATTCTAATCAGTAGACCAGCTTTGGAGATGAAAGCATGGACATTTGTGTAAATATTTCATAAAATATATTCTTAGGTATAATGTAATTCTGCCTTATACTTTTACAGCATCAGACTTTATTCATGCTTTTCCTCCCCTCCTTGTAATGTCTCTTATCCATGGGCAGGATTTCAACTTTTCTGTTAAGGGTTTGCTCAAATATTACCTACTTAGTAGTTCTTGTCAGTACGCCCCTCATCCTGAGCCCACCTTATGTGTTCCATACTGTTCCACGTAAGATCAATCTCTTCCTCTGTGCTTCTTTCACAACATATAGCTTTTGTCCAATATAATAGCCATGCATAAGTTTGCATATTCCACTAATGGATTTAGACCACTCTCATCTTACTAATTTTTCCATTTCCCTGGCATCTAGAGCAATGTCTTCCATAATCAAATAAATGTTTATGGGGTATTCATTGACTATAAGCTTTATTCTTTGTGTATTTATCAGGCTAAAATAGTAGATGTTTCTCCTAGCTAATAGGAAGAAAATGTTCCTATTTACTCCTTTTCTACTTATCAAATAGAAAAGTAATTATTATTTCAAAACTTGCAAGAGAAGGATATCTTCTTTTTCTCCAATTAGAGAGTACTGGCCTGCCTTGAAAACAGACACCAGAAAAACTAACTATTGCTAGGATAAGATCATTATGATCACAATAACCCATTTAAAAGACATATCAGCTGCTCCTGTTTTATTTTCCACATAATAGAGCTGGGGGTTGTTTCAGCATGATGCTTTCAGGACACGGTATATATTTTTATTTCCCTCCATGAATCCTTCATCCTTTTACTGACATTTATTCTTTTTATGCAATTATCCTAAAAGGAAAGCTGTGGCCAAGCAGTAGGTTGCTGTCTGCCTCTGAAAAGACATTCATATCTGGTGGCTTAGCTTTCAAGTTCTGTGATCAGGAACCCTCGGGCCCATTTTTAAGGAGGTTGCAGGCTAGTTGAGCTTCACTGGCTCCCAAAATGTCCCAAATAAGATTACACGATGGGCAAGATCAATTTACTGGAAGGTACTTAAGCAATAAATCTGGAGCTTTTTGTCTCGTCACTGTTTCTTTCAAGCTTTGTGGCAGAAAATTAAGCTGCAAGAGCTTTGACAAATTGGATATTACTACATCTAATTGTGTATGTTTAAGCTTATCGCAGTGAATCGCTGCATTGTAACTGACTAGTGTGCCAACAAGGCCTCCGTTTAATCAGCACAGTGCCATTTAACAGCGATTAATCACCCAACTAAAATGTCATATTAAGGTCACAGAAACTTGAAGGCTGAGAAAAGAGAACATTAAAGCCAGCTGATAAATAGAGGAAAAGAGCAGGCGGTGCCAAGGGAAGTCGAGCACTCTGCTTTGTTAGAAGCTGGTAGAACATCTAATGAGAACAAGGGCTTCACTTTCAACTCACATCAGAAGTACTTTAGTTCCCTTGGTCAGGAAGGAAGTCATTCTGCCAGTTCTTTAGTGAGCTTCTGTCTGTTAACTAGGCAACTCCTGCCCACAGGATACTTGAAATTGCTGCTCCATTTTACAGATGTGTGTATCTCCGCGAATAACACCTCAAGACTTTTATGCAAATTAACTTTTTAATTTTTTTGGCTTTTCTCCCCCCTTGCCATTTCTTTTAAGAAGAAGGAAGGGCACCTGTGTGGCTCAGTCAGTTAAGCATCTGACTTTGGCTTAGGTCATGATCTCATGGTTCGTGGGTTTGAGCCCCATGTTGGGCTCTGTGCTGACAGCTCAGAGCCTGGAGCCTGCTTCAGATTCTGTGTCTCCTTCTCTCTCTGCCCCTGCCCTGCTCACGCTGTCTCTCTCAAAAATAAATGTTAAGAAAATAATAATAACAAAAAAAGAAGAAAGACATCAGATTATACATGGTACTCAAGACATGATGAAATAACATCATCATTTTGCACATTTGAAAATATCTATGAAAAGGAACAACCGGAATGGGCATTTTTATTTCCTAGCAAACTGGCCAAATTGATGTTACAGGACAAAAAGAAAATGACTAAAGATATTTTTGTATATTTCCTTTTTTAAAAAGTCTATATATTTATTTTGATAGAGAGAGAGAAAATGTGAGTCAGGGAGAGTCAGAGGGAGGGGAGAGAGGAGAGAGTGAGAATCCCGAGCAGGCTCTGCCCCCACAGTGCAGAAGCTGATTCAAGGGCTTGAACTCACGAGCCGTGAGATTATGACCTGAGCCAGAGTTGGATGCTCAACCGACTGAGCCACCCAAGCCCCCTCTTTCATTTTTATTTTTAATGTCTACAGGGGAATTACGGAAATGGGTAGTCTCACAAGTCCACTGAAGCCCCTTAACAAGATAAAACTTGTCAGAAGTGGAAATAACTAGGCCTGAGAGGATCTAGAACAGATACTCCTTGAATGAAAGGATGCTGTCCATCAAGGTTTGTTCTAAGCACTTTAATCATGCCTGGCCCTAATAAATATTGCTTGACTGATTGAGTAAAGCAGAACTGTGGCAAATAGTAAGCAGGGGAAAAAAAACCCGGCACATCAAATGTCTCTTTTCATTAAGGAAAACTAGGTAATTACCTTTAAGCTTATAGACTCCATGTAGAATGTTGGATTGTTTTGTAACATGATAACACTGATTATAATGACCATTGTTCAGACTTGGAATAAATGGCACAGAGGCTGAGGACAAGAGCCACCTCAAATAGGAAGAATGGATTCGGTTTTCATATCCAACTGAGTTTTTTCAGCAGATGACGTTTCCATGTTTTGCACAAGCTTCACTGAGACTGCCGTCCAGTTTCTGGAGATCTGTGTCGGACACTCATTGCCCACAAGCCACATGTGGTTATTGAACACTTGAACATGACTAGTCTAAATTGAGACTGCTCCAAGTGTCAAATATATACAAGATTTCGAAGACTTAGCATAAATGATAATGTAGAATATTTCATTAGTGATTTTGTTTATTGATTACATGTTGAAATGAGAATATTTCGTGTTGAGTTAAACAAAATATATTATTAAAATTAGTGTTGCCTGTTTCTTTTCACTCTTTTAAATGTGCGTTCTATGAATCTTAGAACTACATATCTGGCTCCCATTATATTTCTATTGGACAGTACTGGTGGAAACCAATGAAGAGTCACCTATGTTGGTATCATCATTGACCTAGACCAGATTCGATACAATAATCCAGGGGTGGAACACTTCCTGACCCATTCTAATTTACTAAACCAGGCTGTCTCTCAGAGCTTTCAGCTCTTACTCAGAGATAGAGTTGCTGTAATACTGAATGGAAAATAAATCTAGTAACATCAATGGTATCCTTGACATTTTTAGGATTACTTCTGGAAATACAGAAACTGGCACTATTCAGCCTAAAGGAGAGAATGACAAAACACAATTTAGTAGACACCTCTTAGGGACAAGCTAAAATGGCAGCATAGAGGTTGGAGGTTAACTTAGATGAGTTCTTAAGAGTCAGAGTTGTTTAACACTTGAGACAGGTTTGTGACTCTTCTTTTTCTGGAGGGCAGTGATAATAAGGTAAGGTCTCCTCTGAAGTCCCAGATAAGTATAAGATTGTAGAAGACAATTTAAGATAGTGACTCCAATATCAGTACTTCTTCAGATACCTGGAGTGTTTCTAAAAGTTGGTGACAAGTAGGACAAGATTACTAGTCCTTACAAACACAGTGAGGCCATCTTTAATTTCTCTGGTTAGATATTAATGAAATTCCCTTTCAAATGTATTATTTTGTGACATGTCATGATTTTCCTAATATCTGCATTTAAAATTTATCAAAATATTATATCTGAAACTCAATGGAAATCTCTTCAAGATCTGCAACAGTGTACTGTATTACCTTTTTATAATTCTATACCCTCTTGTGTATACTACTATGTTGTATCTATTATATAATTAAATAGGTACGTACCCTATAGGACATAGTAGCCATTCAAAAATATTTGATGAAGGCACCAGAGTGGGTTAACCGGTGAAACATCTGACTCTTGATTTTGGCTCAGGTCATAATCTCAGTTTATGGGTTTGAGCCCTGCATTGGGCTCTGTCCTGACAGTGTGGATCCTGCTTGGGATTCTCTCTCTCTCCCTCTCTCTCTGTTCCTCCCCCTGCTTGTGTTCCCACTACCCTCCTCTACCACCCCCCCACTCTAAATAAATAAATAAATAAATAAATAAATAAATAAATAAATAACATGAAAATGTTTAATGAATGAAAGATATATTTTGAATAATAAAAAAATAAAATATATGTACTTCCACAGCTTAGGTAGAGAAAGCAACTAAAGTGTGCCAGAAATCTCCACCTTTCTAATTCTGGTCCAATACATTTATACAGCAAAACTTTAATAAGCAAATATTGCACTTAAATGTAATAGAGTTTGGATTTTTTGCCAGTGAGGTATAGTATTAGATCAGCTCTGTTTTAGTAAGCTAGCAATACTTTCTCTGAAAATACTGATGTTTTAAAATATTTTGCAAGATAAGTTCTTCTGGAAGTGCCTGGGTAGCTTAGTCGGTTAAGCATCCGACCTTTGATTTTGGCTCAGGCCATGATCTCGTGGTTCATGAGATTGAGCCCCACAAGCCTTAGGTGAGGCTCTGTGCTGACAGCGTGGAGCCTGCTTAGGAGTCTCTCTCTCCCTCTCTATCTGCCCCTCCCCACCTCATGCTCTTTCCTTCTCCCTCAAAATAAATAAACATTCAAATCTTAAAAAAAAAAAATAGAACATAAGTTCTTCTGGTAGTATGGTATTAAATTACTAAGTGAAGGAAAAGTCACTACATATATCAATATGAGAAAAACAAATGGAAGTCCAAAGCTCTAAAAAAAATACATTCTACTAAAATAGAATTCCCTTATAAAGTTAAAAGCATTTAAAAGTTTATAACCTGTAAGGCATTGCCCAAAATCTTATGACATCCAAAAGAACTTCTTGAGTGGAAGCTTTTGGGTGTTATTTTAAGACAATGTTTCTGGCCTCCATTTTTATAGTGTTTGTAAACTCATATGCTGAAATCTTTGGTGGATCACGGGTTTATTTTTTTTAATACATTTATCTCCATGCATCATTTTTTAAGTAGAAACATGTGAGTTTTCAGTGGCTAGGAGCCAATCTTGATTGGGGAAGGAGTGTTCACACAAGGCATAATACCCAGGTGTGGCCAAAATAATGCACAGCCACATGCATCTCAAGTTTCTGCCACATAAAGAAATTGACTAGTAGAGTTCATCACTTACGGGAATGTATTTGGGCGATTCTTACTCCGTTACTGAGAAAAAGTAATTTTATTTTGATCCAAGATTCAAACAATAAAGAATCTATTGTTTCTTCTTAAACCTTCAGCTTCAAGTCCAGCATTTCTAACGATGCTGAAATTAGTTAATTTCGAGCCATCTACTCTACCTTTGGCTGGACATGTTCCTTTAATTCCAATGCCAGCACACAACTATTTGGCCTTTTATAAAGGTCACATATTTTTCTTCTAAGTAGAGTCACTCTGTCTATGTCAGAAAACATGTGTATCCGTTCTTCCAAATGAGAGACTTATAGTCTCACTGATGAGGATCCTACAGCGAGCCACTCAAATTGCTCTGCCTTTTTCTGGAGGGTGAGCGGGGAAGCTATGAGTGCCTGTATAAAAGAAGACTTACCTATGCAGGTATCGGTAAATTACTTTGCCAGTCAGAATAGCAACTCTGGATTGGATCTTCAGCTTTATAGCAGTACCTGGAACACTACCTTGCTCCTGTAAGCAAACCATAGGAAAAAATGAAACTATAATGTAAATGTTAACATCTTTCCAAGGGGGGAGTGGAATTGTTCCTTTAAGTAGTAGGAAAACATACTTCAACGAACACAGTACTTACTGAAATGAAAATACATTTTTGGAGATACACAGTGATATTGCTAAAATGCCCTTAAAAAATGTCCTTCTTCTCTGTCGCAGCCCCCACCTGCCTCTGAATAAGTAGTCAATGCTTCAGCCGGGCAATTTAATTCTTAGTACTTTTATCAACCTGAGAGGTCCCAGCCTAAAACAGGGAACTTGTTTTCCTTTTTCTTTTTATTTGTTTTCTTTTCAAGATATCGATGATATGCCCCTATCAAATGTACAGTTTAGTGAGATGGATGATGCTTCACTAACTGGCAGTTCAAGGAAGTCTTACCCTGGCTTGTTTACACGAACACGTTTTAGACCAGCCATTTCGCTTCCAGCCGGCTCTGCCCTGCTGTCCCGCACTAAGGGGAAAAGCCGTCCATGGGCCTATAGGTTGCTGATAAACTAACCCCCCATTTGGCAAGCAAGGAAGCAGAATGATAAGGGCTCTGATTTATGTTTTATCTGTCACTACGTTTTCAGTCAGGCTGGGCAGCCAGCCTGAAATGACTCAGTTCTGTTATCACCTCAGATGCCACAGGTTTCTTAAGTGAGGCGGATTCTTTGGTGACTTTTAAAGAGAACTTCATTTCACCTCTCGGGGAAGGTTAGTGGCTCGGCTTTAAAGCCCTTGCATCGGGCTCAGGAAACTCTGAGGCTATAAACTAGCCTGTGGAGCTCCACTCCAGGGCGAATTCTTAACTGCCGTTTCATCTGCATAAGACTGGGGTAATTCTTTTGGGAACACAAACCCGGTCTTGATAATATTACTAAAGGAAGGCTTGAAGTTTGAAAAAACATTTAAATGCCTAAAAAATATGTGATAATATGAAGACTGCCTAAGTTTCTCTTTTTTTTTATCCCATTGGTATACTTATTTATTAAAACACTTTTCATAAGATGGAAGAGCTGTCATATTCCAACAAAATCTGAATAATACAATAACATAAATTTTCTGACAGGTGGAAGGAAAAGTGTCTTAATAGATGCCTTTTTCTAATTTACAGAAAAGCTTTATACAGGTTATTGGCATCTCTGTGTCCTTCCTACAACCTGTTCTCCGAAGAGCAAGCCAGAATAATCCTTTTTTAAACAGATATAAGATAATGTCAATCCTCTGTTTAAAATGCTGCTATGATTCTCGTTATATTCTGAACAAATTTCTCATTCCCTACCATTGCTCCTTAGACCTTAAAGAACTTGACCCTGGCCTACCTGCACAAGCTCATCCTTTTATTCCCCAAATTTTTATTTAAATTCTAGTGACTTAACATAGAGTTAGTATTGGTTTCTGCACACCCCTTTCTATTCAACTTCACCTGAAAAGAAAACCTTCTACAAATGGACGTTCATTACGATTCATTACGTTCATTACATTCATGATGATTCGGAATAAAATACAGGTTGACTTCAGATAATGAAAAGTAACTTGAAGGAGATAATCTATCTTCGGGGAGAAAAAGAGTGTCAGTGGATACAATTAGAAAGCAGAAACGTCCTGTTTACTCCATGATGGATGCTGTGGGATGGCAATGGGGGTCAATGGGAGATTAGCCTACATAAAAGCAAGGGAGCGTGCCTTTATCTAGTCTACTAACACAAGTCAGTAAATGAAAGCCCTCTGTACCCTTCTCCAACCTGTTTCAAGTTGTACCCCCCCCACGTTTAAATTGGCTTGTCGTTTTACAAGGATGGATGGGTATTATTTTTAAGCTTTTATTTTACAATGAAAGAATGTGAGTGTTTCACCAGTGAAATTTTCCCATGGAGAAGGAATAGCAATGAATCATAAACAGTGTAAACACTCCCAAGCTCCTTCCATACATAAGGTTATATTCTACTATCTTCTCTCCCAGTCGTGTTTTCTTTCCAAACATCGCAGAAGGAGAAGTGGGGGGAGAAGGCCATTGGAAGCTATCTTTTGAAAACAGTGGTCGTCTATCGCCTGTATTCTCAACTGTATAATCTTTTTGGTATCTGCCATGGGCTCAGAGAAAGTGACTACGCATTTCCCCTGAGGAATATCGTTCAGTGGTGCCCCTCCCCTCCTCTTCCATCAGGACAAAATCTAAACTTAGTATGCAAACAGACCTGCCATTGTTTGCCGATCTGTCTTCATCCATTGCCTCTTTTCACACACACTTTTCACACAGGTCATACAGAAGATCCTGCAGTTTCCTGAATATTCCATGTGCTTACCTTTCATTGAATTTACTCCTCTCTATGAGAGCAAGGGTTTTGGAAGATAGCAGGTTTGATCACTACTGTCTCTCCCAATGCCTACAACTATTTCTAGAACTTACTTAGGGTCAAATAACCAGTTGTTAATGGAATCATGTGTACATGCCAGGCCCCTCAGCCTGGAAGACCCCTCTCCTTTTTTCCTCTGACTGAATTCTACTTACATTTCAAAATGTGGGTCACTTCAGGGAAGTCTTCTATCTCCCATCTTCAGATCAAGGAAATACATCGCTTTAGCGGCCTCTTATCTCACCGCTGCACCCTTTCCACGTTTTCTACACCGTATTTTAATAGTCTGCATCCACTAGCAGGCAGAGGGCTACTTAGAAGGTGGAGACACCATTTCTGGTTTTGCATACCTTGTGTCTGCTTGAATATTTGATGGGTTTAATGAGTGCCCAAGTCCTCTCCATGCCCAAAGGCCCCTCTGATGCCTTCCCTAATTAACCTTTCAAACCTCTCCGAATTCTCCCCACTCTCCCTGGCTCTAATCTAGTAACAAGGCTTCCTAGCTGTCCTTCCACACACAATGCAAGCCCTAACCCTTCCACATTCCGTACCTCCTGCCTGGATTGTCCATCCTTCAGATACCACTCTGCCCAAGACTGCCTCACTGTTCTGACTCAAATGGGAGTCACCCGCTCATGAGGTTTCCTCTGCTCTCCCCACCTAAACCTGCAATCCTTCCTTACCCCATTCCTGACCCCCTCAACACTTATTACCTTTTAACATACAATGGGATATAGTGATTTGTGGGGTTTTTGTCTGTTGCGTGCCTCCCACGTGAAGGTAAGCTTTGCAAAAACAAGGATCTGTTTTATTCATTGAAGTAACTTAAACACTTGTAAGGAACACAGTAGGCAACCAATAAATACTTGTTGAATAAATAAATGCTTATTGTATACATATACATATATACATGTATACATACACATAATTTAGAATTACTGTTTCAACCTATACTTATACACAATCAATTACATAGTTGAATGAGGTTATTATCTACCTTAACACATGTCGTTTATTTCCCTTAATGAAAGCTATAAAGAGGTTTTTACTGCATCTTTTGAAGGCCAATATACAACCTAATGGAAGTACCCATCCAGTTCTCGGTGTGACATTCAAATTTTCCTTTTAAACCAAATGAGTTGCTTTTATAAAGAATACTTTCTTTGGCTCAAACTTTGCACAAACTTGCAATCTTGCCTCCTAAGCCACAGTTAGTTCTCAGCCCCTATTCAAAATCACGGCTGATTTTAAATTGGTCTTCTCCACTTTTGATGACTTCAATAAAGATCATGTCGTAGGCTTTTAAATTCCTCAGTGTGTTTACAGAACATGTTGGTCTCGACTGAGAAAAAGATGCCAGAACTGGTTAGTGTTCCTGAGCTTTGGCTTCTGAAGCTTTCACTCACTGTGCAATTGACCATGAAAGAGTTCATACTCCCTATAAAAATATTTTCACTTTATTTATTCACCCACGAATATATATATATATTTTTAACCACTAACAAGCACAACATGAAAGTATTCATCCTTGCTTTCTCATCCCTACGTTGGCACTTTTACCACTGGCGTTGGGCATGGAAAAGAGAAATCACTGGAAGTCTTGGGTACATTTTGCCATTCTCTGCACAGTCCTGTCGTTAGAGAACAGGGAGATCGAAATTTTGCTGAAACACGGTGCTTCGATGCTTCTCTTGTGTTTATGTATGGCTGATTGAACATTAGATTTAGGAAATAAGGTCATCATTTTGCTTTTGTTGTTTTTGATTTTCCCTTCTCTTTATGTCTTGCTGTGCTTTTTCTAATTTATTTCTTCCTTTCTACTTCTTTGCAGGGTTACATTTTTGGGAGCAGCTAATGGGTTTATTTCATATTAGCTTCCCCATTTTGTATTTACTTTGTGTCTGTTTATATGTATTTGTATTAGGATAATTACAATAATCTTGTTATTACCCAGTTCCTTTTCTCTGGCTCACAAATGTCACATCCCCATGGAATTGTTTTAGGTATAAATGTGACCTTCTGGATTTGTGTCTACTTATTAACAAATGAGTCAGTTGGCATGGAGTAAATCCATATTAGTTACATGCATAACAATTCTGTACAATGGTGTGCATAGTTGATCTATATCTTTAAACCACTGTTTACAATTTATAATAAAATATTTGCACGTACTCTTTCTTCAAAAGGGATCTTAATTATTTTGAGAACATTGTCCATGTCTTAAACTCATTGTATCAAGAAACAGAATACCTGGGCTTTAGATACACCGGAACAACAGTTCATTTGGGTGAACACAAACAAACGCAGCCTCATCCAAATGGTATCATTATTTTTAACATCAACTAAATATCATCTGTGCATATTAGGCAAAGAGTTGGTGTTGACTTTATATCTGAACAGCAGTTATGGTATCCTATGCACTGAATTTAATCTCTGCAATCCAGTGAGGTTAAGTATCTTTTTAAAAAATAACTTAAAGAATTTTTTAAGGTTTATTTATTTTTGAGAGAGAGAGAGACACAGAATGTGAGTAGGGGTGGTGGGGGGAGCAGAGAGAGGGGGAGACACAGAATCCGAAGCTGTCAGCACAGAGCCTGATGTGGGGCTCGAACTCACAAACTGTGAGATCATGACCTGTGTGAGCTGAAGTTGGATGCTTAACCAACGGAGACACCCAGATGCCCCTAAAAATAACTTTTTAAATTATTTTTACTCAAAGTCCTCATTTTTTTAGTAAAAAAAGTTATAACAATTTACAGTAATTCTTATGTTTATGAATTTCATTGTGAAAAAGTTTCATCCAGCTTATTACAGTAAGTTTCTGGAGGCAACACTGGTAAATATTTAGACGGATGGAGGGGATTAGATGTTTGAAAATCTTTAGGTTGGGCGCATCCAAGATGGCCAAGTCCAACAGATTCTGTAATGGAAGCCTGTGGGTAAGCTGGGCCCTTGGGAACTGGGTGAAAACTGAATAAGTGTGTGAGAGACTGGAAAAGAAATCTCTGCTTCACTTCATGTGGTTGTAATGATCCTAAAACTTTACAGTGGGAAGTATTCTCTTTTTATAAGAAAATGTAGGGGTGCCTGGGTGGCTCAGTCGGTTAAAGGTCTGACTTCAGCTCAGGTCATGATCTTACAGTTCGTGGGTTCAAGCCCCATGTCAGGCTCTGTGGTGACAGCTCAGGGCCTGGAGCCTGCTTCAAATTCTGTGACTCCCTCTCTCTCTCTCTGTCCTCTGCTGATGTGCTCTCTCTCTCTCTCTCTCTCAAAAATAAGTAAACATCAACAAAAAGAAAGAAAATGTATAGTTGGATAATATGTTAAACTGTCTCTTGGCTCCATCTTCAATGTACCTAGAATTTAAGGCCCTTTTCTCTACTCAGCTGGACTTAACTTCACTCAATGCCTCAATGGAAGGATATCAGAGACCAAGGCTTGAGCCATATACAAAAGATCAAGGATTTAGGAGAAATGGATTAGGGTTTTTTTCACTACCAGGGTCTTTGACTTGGAAAGGGAGTTGGAGGGGTACCAGGTAGATAGGAGCTAACCAAACCTCAAACCTCAGGCTGAGCCGACAAGCAGCCACTTTTTGTCACCAGCACCCTGAAGCCTGTGCAATCCCAGAGGACTTCCATGCTCCTTTCAGGTGTCCGGTGGATATCACCTGGCCCTGTAGGAGTCGCAGCTCTCCCTCTCTACTCGCTACTCTTCCTTGAACGTTGAACAGGTTTAGTTCATACATTACAAGGGGAAAGTGACCCCTAACACATCAAAAGTCTTCCCCTTCTCTTAAAAAACTCATACCCGCTGACAGTTATGCGTAGGCTACAGACTGTAAAGGGCACGAAATGAACCGGAGGTTAAAACGTATCCTGTGTCTTTGAGAGAGTTAGGCAGCCCGGTAGGTAAAAAAAAGTGAAACATACCCTCATTGCCGCTTACTCTGGGATTGCTTCGGTGCTTCACAACAAGGCAGGAATTTTGCTCCATTTGTTTGGATAAACTAATGCCAGATAATTTTAGTGCAATTCCTGAATATAAATCATGAAGTTTCTTAAAAAAGTCTATGAGTTTATTTTTTTTTTTTTATTTATTTCTAGGAGAGTGAGAGAGAGACAGCGTGAGCAGGGGAGGGTCAGAGAGAGAGGGAGTCACAGACCGAAACAGGCTCCAGGCTCAGAGCTGGCAGTCAGCACAGAGCCCGACGCGGGGCTCGAACCCACGAACCGCGAGATCATGACCTAAGCGAAAGTCGGACGCTTAACCGACTAAGCCACCCAGGTGCCCCAAAAAAGTCTATGAGTTTAAAGAAATATTACACTAGAGTCTTTGCTACACACACACACACACGACCAATGGTACAGTTTGCCATTTATATAGATTATCTTGGGTATATATTAATAAAGGTCAGAATACTGCAGTGAAACATTTATTCATTTTAGGACTTAAGGCATGAAACAGCCACCAAACAGAAATAATATTCTGATGGAAGTGTCAAATAATGAATGATATCAGTGTTGGGATGTGTGCAAACAGCAGACGCCACTCGTGTTGACAGGGTTGGGACTATTTCTCTAATAGGCTGTGTCTCTCAGGGAATGCAGTTTGAGTCTCAAAGCTAACCCTTCGTTGGAGTGCAGCTTTTCCAGCTGTCATCTAGGAGAGCCCCAGAGCATCAGACAGCTGCTGTTTTAGTAGAAAATGTAATGAACAATTTCTCCTCTAGTATTTGTGAATCTGAGGTGAGAGACCGTGTTCTAGCATCCTCGTTTCCAAGTGTTGTCTGAGGATGTCACTGCTTCAGATCCTGGGTTTGTGAAAGAAATTTTGAATGTCTTGTTATGTATTTATATGCTGCCCCAGAGTGGCTCCAAAAAACGTAACACTTTCCATCAACTTTATTTTTAAAGGGAATGGCTTAGAAATAGCCATATGTTCAGTCTTTGCCAGAGATATTATTGAGAAAACACCTAAAATATGTACAGCTTATGTCATACCATGGCCTAATAAATTAGTACAAAAAAAGTACAAAACCTCAATAATGCTTAATGATGATGGTATATTTTATCACACTGTAGCAAAGTGTATATACATATACGTATACATATATGTATGTATATGTATATATGTACATATATGTATATGTGTATATATGTATATATATATATATATACACACTTTGCTACACTGCTTATATATATATAAACAGTCTGGGGATCTAAAAAGAAATTTTAGGGACAAAATTCAACAGTCCATTTTACTTGCTTTATGATATTATAGATGTCCAGATATGGAAAACCTATTTGGATATCCAGACTGGAGACACTCAAGTTCATCACTGAGACCTGGTCTACCAATTTTTAAAATAAATTTCAAGTGTACACAAAAGTATAAACAACCCTACAGTGTGCCCTATCTGCCCCTCATTGAGTTTCAATAGTGATCAACATTTTGCAACCGTATTTGTTCTTTAGACACCTCTCCTGACATCTTAAAGAAATAGTTGAGAAAAAAAACCCAGATGTCATGTCATTTTACCTGTAAATATCATCAGTGCACAATTTTAAATTCTAAGGACTTTTAAAACTAACCACTATGCCCTCACATGAATAAAAGTAATCATTGCTAAATATCGTCTATATTCATAGTTCTCATCTGTATTCAAATTACTCTAATTGTTTCAAAAATATCTTCCAATGGTTGGTTGGTTCTAATAGGGATCCAAATAAGGCAAATGAATACAAATACTACATGGTATCATTTAAATGAGTACTCTTAAAAAAAATCTCGGATTCGTAGAAACAGAGGGTAGAATGGTGGTTGCCAGGGGCTGGGGCAAGGGAAATAGAAAGAGCTTAGTAAAAGGGTGCACATTTTCAGCTCTAAGCTAAATAAAGTCTGAGAATCTGATGTACATAACATGGTGACTAGGGTTGATAACAGTGTATTGTATAATTAAAATTTACTAAGAGAATAGAATTGCAATGTTTTCACCAAATATAGATATTTGTGTGTGTGTGTATGTGTATATGTATATATATATACATATACATATATATGTATATATATGTATATATATATATATGGAGATGGTTGTGTGTTAGTTAAATCGATGGGAGAAATCTTTCACAACCTGTGAGTGTGTGTGTACCAATATATATATCAAATCATTATGTTATGTACTTTAAATATCTTATAAATTTACTTGTCGATTATACCTCAATAAAGCTACAAAAATTAAGATCAATACATTGAACTTTTTGTTAGTCTCTTTTCTCTCTTATTCTGTAATCGTCCTTCTTCAGCCATTCTCTTTGCACCATCGATTGATAGACGGTTTAGAATATCCTGCCTTCTAGATTTGGCCAGTTGTTTCTCTTCCTATCTTTTTTGTTCTTTAGATTTTTCCTATAAACTGGTATTTAAATCTAGAGGCTTGATCACATTCACCTTCAATTATTCGTGGAAGGTGCGGAATTCTTGCCACAACCAGTCATGAGGCACCTTTCTGGTCACCCTGCTTTTAGTGTGGCTAAGATCCAACAGTGGGATCAGATGGGGTCAGTCTGATTCTCCATTATAAGGATCACCATCACTTAATTTTTTTAGTGGTGACTGATGACTGTTGTATAGATCCATTATTTCACTGGGATTGGCAAATAACACTTCTCTGATTTTGTCATTTCTGGAATTCTTTTATAAGGGAATTAAGAATACACTTATCTCAATGAGCACTGACTAATATATAGAATTGTTGAATCACTAAATTGTATACCCAAAACTCATATAACACTGTATGTTGGATTCAAAATTTAAAAATCAAAACCTAAAGAATGAAAGTTTTAAATTGAGCTTCTTAAAAAATATATATTTTATTTTATCAATTATTCAGTTATCCTGAATAAAGGGTGACTTTCCTCTTATTTATTAATGCTCAGGATTATGTGCTATTAGCAACCTCTAAGATACCTAAAGGGGGTT
Organism: Hyaena hyaena; assembly: GCF_003009895.1. Classification (NCBI taxonomy): domain Eukaryota; kingdom Metazoa; phylum Chordata; class Mammalia; order Carnivora; family Hyaenidae; genus Hyaena; species Hyaena hyaena. Next base: position 1,328,253 of record NW_024080858.1, read on the forward strand.
CTTTTTGGTGCCACTACAAATGCAGAGATTCATTTATATCCATTGTGAGTATTATTTTTACACCAAAACTCTCTCATCTGAGGTCAATGGGAGTCTCTTCAAGCTGTCTTCTATGCTGCTTTAATATGATCCAATTCTTTTCTAATGTTTATTTATTTTTGAGAGAGAGAGACCGAGTGTAAGCAGGGGAGGGGCAGGGAGAGATGGAGACACAGAAACCAAAGGCTTCAGGCTCTGAGGTGTCAGCACAGAGCCTGATGCAGGGCTTTAACCCAGGAACTGTGGGATCATGACCTGAGCTGAAGTCGGGTGCTTAACTGACTGAGACACCCAGGCAACTCTAACATGATCCAATTCTTTTTTAACAGATGTCTTGCTTCCTGGCACACTATGTTCTCCCAGACTCATCTTACACACTTGCTGAACCTGATTCCAGTTATTTCTCAAAGAACCCTTCATTCTTGTCAGTGGGAAATTGGACCCAAAATTGACTTTCATAAGAAATATGCCTTTGACTAGTATCCAAAATCTCTCAGAAACTCACCAAACTCCACACCCGAAAAACAAACAATCCAGTGAAGAAATGGGCAGAAGATATGAACAGACACTTCTCCAAAGAGGACATCCATGTGGCCAACAGACACATGAAACAATATTCAGCATCCCTCATCATCAGGGAAATACAAGTCAAAACCACACTGAGATACCACCTCACGCTGGTCAGAGCGGCAAAAATGAACAGATCAGGAGATTCTAGATGCTGGCAACGATGCGGAGAAACAGGCACCCTCCTACACTCTTGGTGGGAATGTAAACTAGGGTGCAACCCCTCTGGAAAACAGTGTGGAGGCTCCTCAAAAAACTAACAATAGAACTCCCTTATGACCCAGCAATAGCACTGCTAGGAATTTACCCAAGGGATACAGGAGTGCTGATGCATAGGGACACATGTACCCCAATGTTCATAGCAGCACTCTCAACAATAGCCAAAACATGGAAAGAGCCTAAGTGTCCATCAACTGACGATTGGATCAAGAAGATGTGGTTTATCTATACAATGGAATTCTACAAGACAATGAGAAAGAATGAAATCTGGCCTTTTGTAGCAACGTGGATGAAACGAGGTTGTATGTTGAGCAAAATAAGTCAGGCAGAGAAGGACAGATACCATATGTTTTCACTTATAAATGGAACAGGAGAAACTTAACAGAGGACCATGGGGGAGGGGAAGGGAGGCAAACCATGAGAGACTCGTGAATATTGGGAACAAACTGAGGGCTGATGGAGGTGGGGAGAGGGGAAGGGGGGTGATGGGCATGGAGGTGGGCACTTGTTGGGATGAGCACTTGGTGTTATATGGAAACCAACTTGACAATAAACTATGAATGAGAAAAGAAGACAGATAAAAGAGAAATAATAGGGAAAAAAAGAAATATGCCCTTGAGTCATGAGCATAACCATTGCATATAGTGTCTTCTACATTTATTTCAAAATCCCTGGAGTATTTGAAAAAGCTAGACACGTAAAACTTTAAAGTAGACTTTTCAAAGTTTGGCCAGCCAGTTGTTACTTCAGTAACAATGTAAAAATTTTATATAAACTTGTAGGTAGCATGTATAAGTCTTTTCATTTGTATCTTTAAAAATTTTATTTAAAAACAATTTGGTTTTCTGAAACAGGAAGTCTGTATCCCAGGGTTCACTCAGCAGGATCAAAATATAAGCATTATGTAGTTTAAGGGATGATATTTTTATTTTTTAAATTTATTTTTATTTATTTTGAGAGAGAGAAAGAAAACAAGGAGAGGGAGGGGCAGAGAGAGGAGACAGACAAAATTCCTCCTCCCCCTCTCCATCTTCTTCTCCCTCTCACTCCTTTTCTCTCTCCCCTTCATTCCACCTCTCCTTCCTCCTTCTCTTTTTTTTCTTCTTCCTCTGCTTCTTTTTCCTCATTTTTTAAAAAGAAATTTTTAATGTTTATTTATTTGTGAGAGAGAGAGACAGGGTGCGATCAGGGAAGAGGCAGAAAGAGGGAGTCACAGAATCCAAAGCAGGCTCCAGGCTCCAAACTGTAGCCCAGAGCCTGACATGAGGCTCGAACTCACGAACCATGAGATCATGACCTGAGCTGAAGTTGGAGGCTTAACTGACTCAGCCACCCAGGGACCCTTTCTTCTTCCTTATTTTGATTACTTGAACCCTCCTAAGTAGATTCTAAGCGTTAATGTTGCTTAAGTCCTTAGGCACCTGGGGTTGGTGTAGTGTTAATCAATATTTTGAACTAACAATGCCAAGAATCGCATGAGCACACTCAGCATTAGGGGACACAGATGGGTGACAACTGAGGTGGAAAGAATTGGTGCTCTCTGGGGTACTGGGGTACTGGCTGGTCTAACTCAGCAGTCCTAAAATTGTCCTAACTAGATATGGACCCTGACTCTTACTCTCTCCTCACACCACCCCCTTCTGTCTCCCTTTTACCACCTTTTGACCCATGAAGGCCATTTGTTTTTAGATTTTAGGTATAACAGTTTTCGTTATCAAATAGCTTCTTGTGGCCTTCTGGAAATACTGGACACATTAGAGGAGGTTCGTTCTTTTTCTATTGTGAAATAAGAGCAAATCCTGATATAAGACTCATTCTTAGGACACAGTCCTAAGAACTATACACAGATGAACTCACAACAGTCCTGTGACAAGGCTACTGTTATCAGTCCCATTTTACAGAGAAGACAATTGAGATGCCAGGCAGAGATCAAGTAACTTGCCCAGCATCGCACAAACAATTAGGGACAGAGGTGTAATGTGAGCCCAAGAAATGTGCCCACTAGTCTCAGAGCCACTCAAAGCTAGTTTAATATATAAATAGCTTCTGTGAGTGAGAGCCATGAGGGGTTAGAAGGACCTGGGCTTTGGTCTTCAAGGTTTGCAATTTAATCTTGGACCTGTGAAAATAGCATAAAGCCATTCTCAGTTACTATAATGGAGTAAATTTCTTTCTAAAGCAAACAAAGCAACAACAACGTAGGTCTCTGATAAATAAAGTTGATACCTTGGGTGTCCTTGAAGATAAATACATGGGAAAATTATATATTACTGTTAAAGCAATTGCATTTTGCTTTGGTTAAAGTCTCTGCAATATAATATGAGAGCATACCAAAATAAAGACTGAAGGTATCAATCAAAGGAATGATGTTCATATCGGGAGGTATAGATTAGAATCTGAGCTGATCACAATATATAAATATTCTAAACCAAAACCACAAATCTGAGAGTACATACACAATCTGATATGATATATATACAAAAAGGTGATCTACTATCTATCCCCACCAGCACCCAGCCTGCTTCAAATGATATTGTATAAAATTAGAAGTTACTGAAGTCAAAACAGAAAGGCTACATATCTGCCTGCCGATTTCTTCTTGGGATCAACGTGATGTGACTCCCAAACGCCATACAGTTGTGTGGCGTTGAAAACTAGCTGGCGTTGACTAGGCAGAGACCACCAACCTCTAGACAAGCTTGGAACCCAGGTCTCTGAAAGGTGAAAGGTCACAGCCTCACTTCACAACACCACTTTGGGTCTGTTTCTTATTACCAAATAATTTCCAGAAGGAGACGGGACTGTGGGCCTGATTTTCCAGTAGCAGTACAGAGGGAAACAAGACTTTGAGAAGAGAGAGTTTGCCCGCTCTGTGCAGTCGCTTTTCAGTGACTGATAGTGAGAACAATGGCGTCTGGAGAAGGCAGCTGGCTCCCAGCCCCAGTACAGGCTAAGCGTGGCTGCTCCCCATGGGACAGGAGCTTATCGTGAGGAGATAGGAGGAGATGAGGAATCTGCTAACAGAAGGTCCAGCTGACTCTCAAAGTACCCCATTCGAGAGAGCCTTCGGCAGGCACGCTCCCAAAAGAGGCGAGTTGAAAACCACATTCATGTACCTGAGGTGAAGGACCACCATTAAAAATAAATAAGAAAACCCAAATGTGTAAATCCGATATAAGCCAAACCATATGGTATAAAATGAAAACATTTTCTTCTTATACCTTGGGTAAAATTGTTTCTTACTACATTTTATATACAGAAAAGTATTAACACACCTTTTGCCGTGGCATTTCTCCCCTGATATACGACATTGATAATAGAAGTAGTTCCACGTACTTCCACTGTTTGTGAAGCTATGTGTATAAAAAGAATGTTGTGCCTAAAGGAAAAGTGCTAAAATCCTGGGGTAACACCTCATACATTAGTGGCCTTCCATGGTGAACAAAGTCATTTTTCAGGCAAGTCATAAAGTAGCCGAAAACACAAGTATTTCAGTGTTTGCTCCAAATGAGGCAGTGGCCCAGGGACTGCCGTTCATCTGACATCATTTCTGCCCCAGCGCTGGTTTGGTATCTGATTAGGGCTCCCCGCCACAGTGGTGCCAGACTCACTCTTTAAGTGAGGTGGCTGAGGGAAATTAATGTGTCAGAGTTACCAGAAGGTGAGAGTGTCTGCTTCAGGTTTCCTTTGGAGAGCTTCAGCTGGAATTGCCTTTGATTCTTTCCAAGAGAATCTTTTGAAGCTATTTATGGAGTTCGGTAATAGGTAAAGATGTGCTTCCAACGGGAAACTTAGAAGTGAAGGTGCCCTGAAGGACTCAGATATGCAGTGACGTTTATATACCAACGTGGTAAAATAGCCGACTTGCTTAAAGGATGCAGCGGGGTCTCCTGGGAAGCCAAAGCAGCCATATTCCTATACCTCTAAAGGTTAAATTTGCAACTTGGCCATGCCACTGACCCACTGCCTGGTTCTGGAAAATCGCATAACTTCTCTCAGTGTCAATTTATTTGCCTTGAATAATGAGGGAAATGTTATACACTTTACTTCACTGATGCGTGGAAAAATTGGGTAGAAAACACCAAAATGTGCTTCGAGATTTTTTTGGTGAAAGGATGATATATACATAAAAGTATTATTTCTGTAACATGTTTTCTTTGCCCCTTCCTCTCCTGCTGGCTTGTCAGCTGCTACATACATAAGACTTATCACAATTCCCAACTCTTTTCATTTCCACTTTCCAGGCAAATTTTTGGATCTGAGGATTTAAGATTCTGTGGTGCACCTTTCTTTATTCAGTTGAAGCAATGCACACACACAAAAAGTTTTGCAGACCTTAAAGTCAAACAGAAATATCAGTTACTATTTTCTTTATTTCTTTAAAAAAATTTTAATGTTTATTTATTTTTGAGAGAAAGACAAGGAGGGAGGGGCAGGGAGAGAGGGAGACATAGAATCTGAAGCAGGCTCCAGGCTCCGCTCTGTCAGCACAGAGCCCGATGCGGGGCTCGAACTCACAAACCATAAGAACATGACCTGAGCTGAAGTCGGATGCTCAACTGACTGAGTCACCCAGGCACCTCACTATTTTCTTTATTTAATGAGCAAGTATAGCAGAAGTATACATGCTTTGCAATCAGACAAATCTGGGCTTGAATCCTGGCTCTGCCATTTACTCATATTTAAGCACAGCTCATTCATACACGCATGCATTCACATACGCTCACATGTGAGCAAACAGTTACAGACTACTCACATGCATGTACATATGTACATAGATGCCTTAACTCATGCATGTATACATATGTAACACAGACAAGCACATACGCCCACAGGCATGCCTATATGTATGCAGCTTATATATGCTTAAGCCACTCTCTGCCGAGGGACTGCCATTAGAGAAGCAGTTTTCTGTGACTGCAAGTTCTGCTGCTATTCTTGAACATGCCACTATACTTCCCAGGGAGGACATTTTTGTCTGCATCTTTTATATGGTATGGAAAGCCTTTTCTCGTAGTGTAGAGGCCAATGCCATTAATTTGGGGCCAGAAGACTGGGTTTGAGTCCTGCCTCCACTACAGCTGTGTTACCCTGGATAAATTACCAAACATTTGTGCCTCTGCGTCTTCATTTGTAAATCAGGAGTAATAGTAATGACTGTACAACCTTATAAGGTTGTTTTAAGAATTAATTACTAAGCTATTCAAAACAATGTGTGGAATGTGGTAAGTGCTACATACTTGTTTAATATTAATATGAAGGGGAAAAACAGCATGGTTAAGAGGGAGATTTCTCTTAGGCAATGGCCTTTGGTGCAATCTTCCATGTGTGAAAGGGTGAATGAAACACTTTGTATGTGAATTAACAAACATTTTAATGGATCAGGTTATCCTAATTCTACACACAGAAAGGATGTGTGGTCTTCATAGTAAATTTCAGGCTTTTCTAGTTCACTCACTCATAGGGAGAGTCAGGTCTGTGCTCCCGTGACTTCCAGAACAGAGACCACAGCCCTGGTAACAGCTGTAAGTGCCTCCAAGTTCATCTCAAGCTGTTCTGCTAAGAGTTTAATGGTAGGCAATTATCTACCTTCCCAGAAATCGAGGGTGTTGGGTCTGGCCTCTAAATGTGAAAGAAAATAGATTTCACTGTTGAATATTTATTTTCTTGAGCGATGTAATAAACCTAGTCATCATACTTGTTAGGGCTGTATTTTCCTCATACCCAAACCCTTATGTGTGGCTGTATGATTTTGTACTCTATTTTGCTGCTTTAGGTTCCTAGGATCTGTTTAAAAAAGTTCATTGCTTCTGAGATTTTTCTCTATGTACTTTTCACAGATAGATAGTACCTTGATGCTAGAATTCTGGACTGAGTAATCAGCCTAATAGAGGTGTTAAAAGAAGAGTGAGGAGCGTGTATTAAGCAGTGTAACTAATTGAGATTGAAGAAATACTGTGTCCCAAATTAATACTCTTAGTTATCAATCCCAAATTATCTTTCATCACAGTGCATCCTAGCCTTGAATTCCACCAGCTCAGAGTGAAACTTCCTATTTCTGAAATAAAATATAAAATAAAATAATAAAATAAGTAAAATAAAATCTCCTTTGACATATATTACTCTGGGTCTATGTGATAGTATCTGTAAATCTTTGCAGCTTTGATTTCTAAATAGAAATTTATTTCTAGAGTTTATTCTAGGTGCTGTCTTCTTGAACCTACTGTTGAAGGGTCCATGCCCTTTAACTTTGACTCATGGAGACATGGTGTGTGGGCACCTATGGAATGTGCCTGACTTTTCCTCAACTGTAAATTTTCAGTCACATTATTAACTCCTTGCCTGCTTCTCGTTTTAAAAAAAGTTAATGGTTATTTTGAGAGAGAGAGAGAGAGAACACAGAAGGGGGAGAGAAAGAGAGGCAAAGAGTGAATTCCAAGCAGGGATTGGGGCTCAAACTCACAAACTGCGAGATCATGACCTGAGTCAGAATTGAGAGTCTGATGCTTAATTGAGTGACTAAACCACCCAGGTGCTCCTGCTTCTCATTTGTATTAAGGAGTATGAGCTGCATGAATTTTTTTTAATTAAAAAATTTTTTTAATGTTTATTTTTGAGAAAGAGAGACAGAATGGGAGTGAGGGAGGGGCAGACAGAGAGAGAGAGGGAAACAGAATCAGAAGCAGGTTCCAGGCTCTGAGCTGTCAGCACAGAGCCTGTTGCGGGGCTCGAACTCACAGATCTTGAGATCATGACTTGAGTCAAAGTCGGACGCTTCACCCACTGAGTCACCTAGGTGCCCTGAAGATTTTAGATAAACATAATAAATATTTATATTTATTCAACTAACCATTTCTTTCTCTGACATACTCCTCCCTCCCTTCCCCTCCCACCACACACACACCAAAAGTTTGATATTAAATCAGTTTCAGAACAAAAGTTTGGAGTTATGCTGGATTACAGCTTAAACATTTATGTTCAAAAGTGAATCAATAAGTGATTCACTTTATTCTTACACATTTTGTTAAATGTTAAAGATTAATTTTTTGATAACCTGATAACTTTTGATGTCTCAGGCACTATTTATTTAAAGAATTTCATTCATCCCCACAGTAGGCATGTGAAATATTAAGTTATAAGGCCAAGGAAACCAAGGAATTTTTATTTTTATTTTAAATAGTTTATTGTCAAGTTGATTTCCATATATCACCCAGTGCTCATCCCCACAAGTGCCCTCCTTCATGCCCATCAACCCCCTTTCCTTCCCCCCCCACCCCCATCAGCCCTCAGTTTGTTCTCAACATTCAAGAGTCTCTCATGGTTTGCCTCCTTCCCTCTCCCCACCATTTCCCCCCTTCTTCTCCACCACGTCCTCCATTAAGTTCCTCCTAATCCTCCTATACGTGCAAACATATGGTATTTGTCCTTCTCTGCCTGACTTATTTCGTTCGGCATAATACCCTAAAGTTCCATCCATGTTGGCCAGATTTCATTCTTTCTCATTGCCATGTAGTATTCCAGTGTATAGATAAACCACATCTTCTTGATCCATTCATCTGTTGATGGACACTTAGGCTCTTTCCATGTTTTGGCTATTGTTGAGAGTGTTGCTATGAACATTGGGGTACATGTGCCCTTATGCATCAGCACTCCTGTATCTCTGGAAACCAAGGAATTTTTAAAACCAAGGTAACTGTACACATTATAAGGGCAAGAGATGAGATTTTTATCCTCAGTATAAATAACTAGAACTTCTGATTTTCTAATATAAAAGTGCTTATGAAGAGTTATTTTTTAAGTTTATTTATTTACTTAGAGAGAAAGAGAGAAAGTATAAAAGTGGGGGAGGGGTACAGAAAGAGGGAGAAAGAGAATCTTAAGCAGGCTCTGTGCTGTCAGAGTGGGGCCCAGTTCAGTGTTCAATCTCACAAATCCTGAGATCATAACCTGAGCTGAAATCAAAAGTCAGTCACTAAACTGACTGAACCATCCAGGTACCCCAAAAATGCTTTATGAATATTTCAAGCTTACTACTTATTTTTGGTATCATTTTTCTTTAAAAAAATCTTTTTAAAATGTTTATTCACTTTTGGGAGAGAGGGAGAGAGAGAGAGAGAGAGAGAGAGAGAGAGACAGAGTGTGAATGAGGGAGGGACAAAGAGAGAGGACACATACAGAAAGTGAAGCAGGCTCCAGACTCTGTCAGCACAGAGCCTGATGTGGGGCTCAAACCCACAGACCTCGAGATCATGACCTGAGCCAAATTCAGATGCTTAAACAACAGAGCCACCCAGGTGCCTCATCACCATTTTTTAATCAACAGGATTTTTTGAAGGCTTAGTATATACAGTGCTCTATGAAAAGACACTGGAGAAATGAAAACGTTGTTTCCTATGTTAAAAAGTGGAAATTTAGTTGGAAAGAAAAAATACATAACTCACACCCTCAATAATCATGTAACCCTGTAAAACAGAATGTGAGACAGACAAATAGGAGTAAAGAAAACTAGGTCAGTACTAATTTATGGAAAATCTGAAGGAAAGGGCAATTACACTAGGCCCTCAAAGATGGGCAAGAAAATACTGGAAGAATAAAAGATCTATCACCAACTTGGGGTTGGAGCTCATTATCCTGCATTCAGGTGACATTAGGAAGGTTTCCCACATTGCAGGTATGTTTGAATCAATAAGTAGTGAGAAGGCAGCAGGTATGACCAATTGATCAGATTGGTATAATAGGTGGAAAGTCTGGACTGAGTGATGTAAACAAAGAAGATGCTAGAACTTTATGAGATCTAAAGTATCATGATGGTGGAAGTATTTAAAAATATTGTGGGACCGCAAGAACCTATAAATTATGATATGATTTGGAGGATAATTAGGGCAATTTAGGCTTGAAGTGATAAAATCTGGTTCAAAAAGATGGTAGTACACATATAAAGGAGGTGATCAAAATCTGGTGACTCATTAAAACTATTAGATGTAGTGGAAAGTTTCAGTGATAATTGTTTGATTTGGAAAGTGGTTTTGCAATTTATTTGATTTTATAGGAGAAACCATCGAATCTGATACAGTTGTCACTGGTATTTAGTTGCATTACTGAGTCAGTTAAAGAGTGGAATCGTTAGGAAAATAATATAGATCGGCACTTTAAACATTTTAGTTTGAAAATAATAAATGCTCACGAATTTATCAATATTTGATGCAATTTCAAGTCTTCTCTTTGCCAGATATGTTCACTGGAGCTCTATATCAATTCTGTTGTGTAGATCACACCCTGAGGGCATTGTTTACAATATCAGATTTTTTTCAAGTAAAGGGAAAACAGTTACAAAACAATATAATTGAAAAATTCATCTACATTTTGCTTCTCTTCCACAAATTCCTCAAAGCGGTTTCACCAACACCCCATTCAACCACATTCAATAGCAATCATTTCAATGACTAGGTTTATTAAACCTTTCCAAACCATTCCCTCTCATTTTTTATAGAAAGACAGCTTTCTTGGGGCACCTGTATGGCTCAGTCGGTTAAGCATCTGACTTCGGCTCACGTCGTGCTCTCATGGTTCATGAGTTCAAGCCCCACATCAGGCTCTCTGCTGTCAGCAAAAGAGCCTGCTTCTGATCCTCTGTCCCTTTCTTTCTCTACCCCTCCTCCACTCACCCTTTCTCTCTCTCTCAAAAATAAACATTTTTTTAAAAGGTAGCTTTCTTTTTTTTCAGTAGCAGTTCATTTTATATAATATCTAACTAAATTACATAGGTAATAAGTACCACTGACATAAGTAGGTTTAGAAAGCACAGCTGACTCTTGGCTTGAAGAGGACTCAATTGGTGACCACAGAGTACATGACAGCTTGGGGCAAAAGTGCCCAGGTGGGATGGGAGCTTCTGTGGGCTCCAAGCTGAAGGCACTGTTTTGTTTTGTTTTGTTTTTCATAGCATGGTGGCATTATGTAAGCCAGCAAGTCCACAAAGAAAAGATTAGTGAAGAGCTTGTATTGTTTTATAACACAATCCCTTTTAAAGCTAAATGGTGACTGACATTTATCATAATTACTGTCTGCATTAAATGGAAGCTGGTATGAGGTGGTCCTCATTTTATAACAGTACACCTTGAGTTTGAACACAGAAACCTTCTAATGTTCTCTTGGGGAACTTTCAGTTCAATCTAGAATAAATGTCAAGTCCAACAAGTATTAAATGTGTAGTGAAATCAAGGCAGCAAGCAGATAAGAAATGAGATAGAGCTTAACATTATAAAGTAAAAAAAAATAATATATTTAAGCCATCATTTTTTTTACTTTTCATGCAAAGTCAATCCAATTGAACACATTTATTTTTTTAAAACTCTATGTTTTCAATCTTTATAAAATTATGAAATATTTATTTGCAAGAATGACTTTAGGAATTTTTTTTAACTTTAGAAAACAAAATCAATGGGTTATTCTGATTTCTTAGATAAGTAGAGTGAAGCCAAAATGTTATCACATAGGTCTGCCTGAGTGGCTCAGTTGGTTGAGCGTCTGGCTCTTGATTTCAGCTCAGGTCATGATCCCAGGGTCATGAGATCAAGCCCATGTTGGGCTCTGCACTGAGCATGGAGCCTGCTTGAGATTCTCTCTCTCTCTCTCTCTCTCTCTGTCTCTCTATGTGTGTCTCTTTCCCTCTGTCCCTCTCCCTGACTCATGCTTTCTTTCTTTCTTTCTAAAATAGAAATAAAGAAATAAAAAGTAAAATATATATAAATATTTTTTAAAGTTATCATGTATTTCGTTGAAGTTGCCTGAAAAACCTATGAAAGCCGACTATAATGAAGCATAATACTTATTCCAAAGTTTACCCTCTGACATGATGCCCCTTTATATGTTATCCTATCTCATTCTCTTTTTAATCGAAGACTTTCATGGACATATCTGAATGGCAAAGCTTTGGACACATGCCAGTTTACTAGCAGCATGGCAGGCTGGTTAAGATAGTTTCTGGCTTCTACTTTGGTGTCTCAGGTCCATAAATTAGAAAGCACTCCAATGTGGGGTGTTAACGTTATAGATCATGACACCACACTACAGTTGGTAATCAGACCATGCCATCATATGTCAAAATGTATCCTTTTTAAGGGTAAAAAATATAAATGTGAACATCTCAGTTCTTGATTTTAAAATATAGTCAGATTTAACACAGTGAATTCTTTAGAAATAAAAATCAACAGAAAGAACATCAGTGTATTAATCATTGAAGATTATCTCCATCACAGTTCATCTTTTAAACCCCTCTATGTGATACCATGTCATATCTAGTTTTTATAAATAGAGTGACTCTCAAAAATCCATTATAGTGGGTATATTTCACTTAGTGGGCATTTGGATGGCCATTAACAGCTTTTAGATCTCTCAGAGATTTTTAATTATGACAGGATGGGTAGGCATGCAATGTAACCAGCAATAGATTACTTAGATGACATTGTACTTAAGAAGCAGGGGAGTTTGGAGCCGAGTACTTTAGCTGATAAAGCACTCATTTTTCACCTCTTAGACCTCAGTTCCAGTTGTCTCTGCTTCCTTAAGTAAAATTAATTTTGTTATGTCAACTACACTACCATTAGTTGGTAATCCAGGAACCAATAGATGCCATGAATTTTTCATCCTTCATTAGATTCATGGTGTTTCTGAACATGGATTGAATACCAAAATAAAACACTTTGATGTGTATAGAGACCCATTGGCTTTAGCTTTAGCTCAGAGATTGTAAAAGTTTGGTAAATTGTTAACAGTTCTGAGCAGAACCAGCGAGATACTTGGGGTGATCATTCCAATTCCTATAAGCAAAAAAATATTGATAGATGTAACTAGTGTCCCATGTTTACTGGACTCAGAATTAATTTGTGTTTCTATTATTAACTTTTGAGGATATAAGTTATTTTTGGAGTTCTTGTATTCTGTGTTTGATTCCCATTCAGGCTCATGAATTCTCTCAGGTTAAGAATTAAAGCCTAAATGCCTAGTGCAGTGTTTAGCATAGAACACATGTTTAAAATATAGAGTGGGGGAGATTGAGGTTCAGTGGAACCCACTAGGAACATTATCAAAGAAGATTTGGGAATTAATTATTGGACCCACAGAGATAGGAATTAAGACTCTTAAAAAGATGATAGAAGAAGCTTTCAAGGAGTACCTCAGATAAACAAGAAACTCATGCAGAAATAAGGATTTAACAGATGTCCAAGCTTTGCCCTAGGCTGCTCATTGAGTTGAATGCAGAGTGCCCTATACTTTTAGGTGAGTGCTTTTAGGTTGGAGCTATTCAAATATCCTCCAACTCATCTTTGGGAAAATTTGTAACAAGTTCTATTAAGGGGAGAAATCAGGAAACTAAAAGAATAAGATCAGCCTTGCTAGAGTCTTGAAGAACAAGTTGTACCATAATAAGGGAGGGATAATTTAACTGTGAAATATTTGGTCATTTTAATAACAGATGATAAGGGCAGAAGAAAGCTCATGAACTAACCTAGTCATGTACTTTAGTTTTAGGGTTGGCCTTGGGGGATGAGATGGCATTCCCAACCACAGTCCCTTGGGCTTGATAGGGAGATAGTGTCACTCACCAAGAGGGTCTAGACTGGTTGATTGGTAACCTTAGCAATCCATCATGGCCATCAAGTGGTGAGTGAATGAAAGTTCCATAGGCAGCAGAGTAAAGAAGTTAATTACCTCCACAGAGAATGTGTGAGCCCCTGGGATTCTATCGGGGACTGGGATGGGCTTTAGGGACAAAGTTTGATGATGCTTCTGGCTTCAGACCTGAAGACGCTATATTACTAACATAGCAGATTTATTAACACTAATTTTACACAAATTTACTCACACTACAATTTAGACATACAGAAAAATAATATAGTTAATTTATTTTATCTATAACTAGTCTCTCAAGAGTCCTTACTAGGAATTGAGACACAGAGAAACATTATTTTTTCCCGTTTCCCTCTCAAATTTCTAGAGAAAAATTGCCCTTTAGACTGCCCTGAACCACTCTGAAACATGACTACATGAAAATAGATTTGGTGGTTCCCTGTAGTCGTACAGAGAGAAGCCTGGATCTTCAGCTTTTCTGGACTGCTCTAGGTTGTAGCTAAGAAATGGCCCAGGTGCCACTCAGAAGTTTCTACAGGTTCCTGGGTGGAGCTGGGAAGGGGAATGATTTGCCAATTGTCTGCTTTTCAACCTGCTTTGGGAGAAGGTGACATGATTGCACAGAAGTCAGGACCTGAAGAAGTCAGTAGTGGAACACCTAGCAGAGAGTTAGATGGGGACTGTGGAATGTATCTGGCTTTAAAATCTTTAAAGATTTCTCGGCCACAGCCTCTGTCTTCTCATGAAAGGAACCAGCTGCTGTCATCTTGCCAACATCACTGCATCTTATGTGTCATTAGAAAAGATAGAGAATTGGCCTTCAGTGTGATTCAGCAACATTTAAACAACTTTATTTTTTTTAGTTATTTATTTTGAGAGAAAGCAAAAGAGCACAAGCAAAGGAGGGGCAGAGAGATAGAGAGAGAGAGAATCCCAAGCAGGCTCTGCACCATCAGTACAGAGCCCGATGCGGGGTTTGATCTCATGAATCACGAGATCATGACCTGAGTCAAAATCAAGAGTCAGACACTCATCCAGCTGAGCCACCCAGGCGCCCCTAAACAATTGTATTATGATGATATATAATGAACATAAGTGTTATCTCTGAAGACCTCCCAAAATAAGATACCTGTTTAATAGTTAAAGTTTTGAAATAAAAAAATACATTGCACTGGAGCCATAATATGTTCTTTTCTCTTTATTTTCTCTGCATACAAGAAGTCCCAGTCTATTTGTTTTATTACAAGCATTTGCAGTATGAAAGTTGCTCTTTAAACATGATTCAAGATGTGAAGAGCTATGGTAAGAATATGATGTGACAACTTTCATCTAAATGATTTCCATAAAAATCTTGGGGGATAAGCTCTGCTCAAATGGTAAAATAAATTTTTATCATAACATCTGATTAAAGGGGGAAAAGGCATCTTTAAGGACCACATAATGATACAATAGTGCTTTAGAATTTAAAAACCTAATAGTATTAGTAATACTCATCATTTTATGTCTTAAAATACATATAGTATTACACATAGGGATATAATTGGTATCTGGTCATCAGCAGAGCAGGGAATAACATGAACTTGGTTCTAACCCTAGAGGTTAGGGAAACAAAACAAGTGAGAAAGCCGCATCCCTCTGAAACTTTTCAGATAACTATTGTCAAATCTAGTTAACTGAAAAAATATGAAGGCAAGAGATACAGGTTTCAGAGAGAAAAATGGTGTGTCCAAAACTTTATGAGAGAACATTATGCTTTGGATTGATTCTAAGAGGTAATTTTGAGATTTCAGAGAGGAGAAATTTTAAAAAAAGATGCTTAATTCTTGAAAACTTTTTTCTGTCATATTTGAGATCATGGATATTTTCTTACTGAAAGAAAAAACTAGTAAAAGCCACTCTGCTAAACAGTGTAATTCCCCTATATCACAGTGTCTGTATTTTGAACTCTTTTTAGTACATTGTTCACAAAATAATTAGTAACCTAGAAATGTAATAGACTGTGGACTCTGGGGACAGAAGAGCCCAAGAATAATTTTTAAAATATTTCTCCATTATTACATTATGTTTTCTTATCTATCCAGTCCCCTGTTGTTTCGAATTATGTGACAGAGGATATTTGATTGTTAGATTTCTGCCCTAAGGTTAATGAGTAATGTTTGTGATCTGAAACAGGTATATTACGTTGATAGTGTCAGGAATGCCTCCTGCTGTGCTAAAAAAGGTGTCAAGATGCCAATAACCAAGTGTGTGATGAAGGTCATAGGGACTATATCTGGCCACTTGGTGGGCAGATCATAAACTCTTAATAAGTGGCACTTGGGCTGGGAAAGCCTCATAATTTGTCCACACATGTCTTTTCTTCTGCACTACCACACCCCATCAATTCACAGCCTACAGCTTTGAACATTTTCACAAGCAAATCTCAAGGTACGTCTTTCCAATTCCACTGTAAATAGGTTGTAGAGAGGCATCTCCTTTGCTTTTGAAATTCTAATTATTTTAGACCTCCAAGGTAGCTCATCCATTTTCATCTTTTTTTAAACAATAAATTACATATATGAATTGCATATCTCTAAGATGACACAGCCTTTAGATCATCTGAATCATGAGGTTGCATTTAAACCTCCTGATTGCCACAGAATAAACCTCTGAATCGTGATGGCCTTTAGAACCAATTTATAGAATTTCTATCCAGCTATCCTATTGGCAACTAGAAAACCTAACCCACTTGTCCAGTTAAAGAGTGGATTTTAACATTTTTTATGTTTTTTTCCAAATTAATACTTATGATTATTTAAAAGAATATTTCTTTCTCTCATTCAGTATTCATTGAGTGCTTACTATGTGCTAGGCAGAATTCTAGGATTGAAGATATTAGGGAAGAAAACAGACATATTTGGGAGCTTTGTTTGTCCATAATTCAATAATAGACCTCGGCTAGTTTTATATGTGGACTGTTTCCATTGCACTGGGATTTAGTCCAATCAGGAGCCTTCATCCTTTCACGCTGTGATTTTTGTGTGAGAGGACTGCCATGACAACTCATTGCATTATTCTCTTTTCTTCTATTAAGTTTTTATTTAAATTCCAGTTAGACACTGTTTTCCAGAGGGGCTGTACCAGTTTATACCATGGAATACTACATGGCAATGAGAAACAATGAAATCTGGCCATGTGTAGCAACATGGATGGACCTTGAGGGTGTTATGCTGAGCGAAATAAGTCAGGCAGAGAAGGACAAATATCATATGTTTGCACGTATAGGAGGATTAGGAGGAAC
>NW_024080858.1:1989073-2042183 GCF_003009895.1 Hyaena hyaena
GAATGGATCAAGAAGATGTGGTTTATCTATACCATGGAATACTACATGGCAATGAGAAACAATGAAATCTGGCCATGTGTAGCAACATGGATGGACCTTGAGGGTGTTATGCTGAGCAAAGTAAGTCAAGCAGAGAAGGACAAATATCATATGTTTGCACGTATAGGAGGATTAGGAGGAACTTAACGGAGGACCATGGGGGAGAAGAAAGGGGGGAAATAGAGGGGGAAAGGGGGAGAGACAATTCATGAGAGACTCTTGAATGCTGACAAAAACTGAGAACTGATGGATGGGGGGGGAAGGGGGGAATGGGCACGGAGAGGTGCACTTGTGGGGATGAGCACTGGGTGTTATATGGAAACCAACTTGACAATAAACTATTTGTAAAAAAAAAAAATGGTACTTCTAGCAGATTTTCTTCCATAAAACCAAACTTTTCTATTTCTGTTTCATATTTTATAATCATTTTAACTTTACATTTCTTTCATGACATAGGCTTCTCAAACTTTAAAGTTTTCAATCCAGGAGAATGTAAATATATATCTTGTAGCTTCTGATCCCAGCAAACCGGGCCCTCTTACCTTAATTTGAAGATCAAAAACAAGGATCATCTGAGAGGGTAGTAGTAGCTCTGGCTTCAGTAGTTATTGGGATTAGTAACATTGCACACAATTGCCTTATATCTTTAGGCTCCATTTCATCACTTGTAAAATAATGAGGTTTGAGTAGGTTATCCCTCAAAACTCTATTAAATAAAGAAAGGTGTTAAACAGCAGAATTACACTGACTTGTATAATTTTTACTGTAATATACGTCTTATGCCAAAATCTTGCCCTCGATCATTAGTGGAATTAGCCTCATCATTTTAAGTGACATTTATAATTCCCAAACCAATGAGAGGGAGCCATCTTGTGGTTTAGGCCCAGAGTGGTTTACATTTATAAGAAAAGAATGTGTAATCTGCAAAAATATGGTAGCCTTAGATGTCTTATGAATGTGATCCAAAATTTTAATTTATAGGTAATTTTAAAAACTCCAATTATGAGTATGAATAATTGTTCTTTAGACAATTTGGAGGACTTTTTCAAAATTAAGGTATGCAGTGCATAGCATGTAACTGCTTGTGATTTATTTTGTGAAAACCTTTTGGTAGGTAGAGTTAGTAGCTGTAATGCTTACTTAAGATACTAAAAGGGATTGGGCCATCTCACTCAGGAAATAACATAATAATGATATTAAAATAGACAATTCCATATTACTTTTTATATTCTGTAATTATATTTTCAAGTCATAAGTGTCAAACTTTTTGATCAGTTAAGGATTTAAACATGCTAATAATGCCATGTGAGCATGTCAGATTTTATTGCTTAAGAATATAATATATAACACATATTAAAACATATACACATTTAGGGGCGCCTGGGTATCTCAGTCAGTTAAGCGTCCAACTCTTGATCTCAGGTCATGATCTCACACCAATGTAACAGTTAATAAAAGATATGTGGGGCACCTGAGTGGCTCAGTCGGTTAAGCGTCCGGCTTCGGCTCAGTTCATGATCTCATAGTTCGTGGGTTTGAGCCCTGCGTCGGGCTCTGTGCTGACAGTCAGCTCAGAGCCTGGAGGCTGCTTCAGATTCTGTGTCTCCCTCTCTCTCTGACCCTCCCCTGTTCACACTGTCCCTCTCTCTCTCAGAAATAAATAAAACATTTAAAAAAATTTTTTTAAATGTTCATAATGTTAAATACTATAACATTAATATTAATGTATAAAATTTCCTTCTAGAAACTAAATTATATTGTCCATTAGGCTTAAAATAAGTCATATGAACATAGATTACCTACATGTATTTCTTTATGATATAAAATAACATATGAAATGAAAAAAGTTTCATTCGTTAATTTTCACAAACAGTAGGAAAACAATGCTTAAACATAATCAATTCAGTGTCTAAATGGATTCTGATTTTCTAGATTCAAAGTGAGTTACAAAGAATGTACAATCAAAGTGAATTACAAAGAATATACAATCCCTATTTCTCATTGTTCTTTTTCACTCAAAAAGGGGAAAAAACAAATAGCTGGAATTGGAAACATATATTAATTTACTATATGCAACACATGAAGTTAAATTCCATAATTTTAGGAAAGATGGAGTCTTATTTAAAGATTATTGATTACCTAGAAATAGGATAAAGTATATGTAAAATAAACCTCTTGTCCACGACACATGGTTCCTGCAGATGTTATTTCCTTCCTTTCTGTGCTCCTGAACTTGGAAGAAGCTTTCCTGTTTGCCACCCCTTGAAGTTTTTACTGGCCTAATCAGTAAAGACTCAAAAAGATCTGTTGATGATGATTAGAAGAACAAAGGAAGCAGCCAGAGATAAGGATATTATCAGCAGGTAGAATTACAGTGTCCATCCTAGTATTTATTGAATAACAATATATAAGATTCAAACTATATTTATTTCAAGGGATTTAGTAGTCCATTTCAACTACTTTCTGGCAATTAAAAAATAAATCCGTGTTTTTGGATTTTCTACTCTGCTTTAAATATTTTAGAAATTTGCATAAATTCACTTTGTTTCCTATCTACATTTCGTATCAAATTTTTTTGATTAGCTACTAAGGAAATACAACATTACAATAGAAAGACTGACCTTTCAATGAGTAAATATTTCAAGCAAGGTCAATCTGTAAGAGTACTTTTTTGGGAAAAGTAATTGTCTCAAAAAAGATTCTATAAATCCATAAGTGCAATTATTTCTGTACCAATCATTTAGAAAAGTTTTTTTTTCAGAAGAAAAATGGAATCTGACATCAAATCAAAAATTGAATGAATAATAAATTTTACAGATGACTTGAAAACAGAGACCTGTTTGGGAGAGCAAGAGCCATTTATTAGGTTACACATGTCAACATATCCTTTGATTTGTATCTAGTGTTCATGGTTTGGAGACGTTTTCAGACAAGTCATTTCTCAATGGACCGTGAGTGAGCCTTCCTTCCCAGCACAGCTTCCAGTCAACCATGTGAATTTTTTTTCTTTAAGTTTTATTTATTAAGAGAGTGAGAGAGAAAGCAAGCTGGGAGGGGCAGAGAGAAGGAGGGAACGAACCTCAAGCAGGCTCCATGCTGTCAGCAAAGAGCTCGATGTGGGGTTCAAACCCACAAACCATGAGATCATGACATGAACTGAAATCAAGTGTCGGTGCTCAACTGACTGTGCCCCACATATGTCCCCAGAGTAAAATTCTTAGAGCAGTCCACTGTTGTGTGACAGCATCTAATGTGATAACTTGATATGACAACATATGGAGTCAAAAATAAGGAAACAGAGAAACAAAATATCTGATATTCATAGTATACTATAGTATACTATATAGCATATATATTTACTAGTATATATTTAGTATACTAAATATATTTAGTATATAGTAGATATATTTAATATATTACTAGTATATTACTATTTAGTATACTAAATATATATTAAATATATAGTATACTAAATATAGTAATGATGGCCTTATTTCAATTTAAGATTTCCAAGAATGGGTAAATGAAAATGTACACTTTACAAAATTACAAAAACATATATATTTAGAAAATAAGTTTCTCAAGGAAGAAAGAAACTATCAGCAAGCGTAAATTGTGATAAATTACCTAGAGAAAAACAACCAATTTAGAGTATTGAAAATAGTGGATATAATGAAAATATTTAAATTTTTAAAATTTCATTTATTTTGAGAGAGAGAGAGAGAGAGCATGAATGAGGAAGTGGGCAGAGAGAGATGGAGAGAGACAGAATCCTAAGATCCTAAGCAGGCTCTGTGCTGTCATTGCAGAGCTCTACACGGGGCTTGATCCCATGACCTTGGGATCATGACCTAAAGCCTAAACCAAGAGTCAGACACAACCACCTGAGCCACCTGGGTGCCCCAATAATGAAAATATTTTAAATCATGTTAGTCCACATTGATTTTTAAAAATCATAGTTTACCAATAAACTATAGTCACATTATGTTTATTCATATACATTTTGTTTAAGCATTTATCACATATACATACTTCTAGCACTTATACTTACTGATGAGCTTGCCTGATTCTATAGAAGCATTTTAGTCAAGAATCTGCTGACATTATATGAACTATTCAAGTACAATTCAAATAATGAAGGCAAAGTCATCAAAGAAAATCATAATGTCAATTTAGCAAGGAATTTTCAATCTATCAATTTTTCTGAACCTTGTGCAAGCTAACAAATGTATGAAATTCTATAAAATATTGTTACATATAAATTATAGAGGCTCCCCAGATGAGAGACTGGTTATCACATACCATACTGTAATATTTTCCTAGTTTTTTTATACATTAATTTTTCTCTTATTTCTGTAATATTATATTATCACTAAACTCCAGTCTTCTTATGTAGAAGAAAAACATTCCAGATTAAAAAAAAATTAAAAAAACACCAGTGTTCCATTCTTAAAGGATCTTTATGAGCAAGTGAGGTAAAAGTTGTTTATTCAATAAACAGATTTTAAGGAAAAGGCTCTTAAATAAGCAAAAAATATAAATATGATAACGTCAAATCATTTTTCTAAATAGTAACATATCTCTCGTCTATCCTGAGTAAAAAAGCTCCATTCATTGTTTTACTTACCATACTTTTAAAAATATTTTTTATATTTTTTATTTATTTTTGAAACAGAGAGAGACAGAGCATGAGCAGGGGAAGGGCAGAGAGCGAGGGAGACACAGAATCTGAAACAGGCTCCAGGCTCTGAGTTGCCTGCACAGAACCCGATGCGGGGCTCAAGCACACGAACCGTAAGATCATGACCTGAGCCGCAGTCAGACGCTTAACCAACTGAACCCAGGCGCCCCTATCATACTTTTTCTTTAATGGAGTGCATATAGTAAAGCTTCTCTGAATACTATATCACTGAGTTTGTGGCCTAGATGTGATCGTTTCCATCAGAACAGAAATCTAGTCTGTTTGTCAGATAATGCTGTGGCCCTTTGGTAAAATGTGATCCTTGTACAAATGGGACAGAAAAAGGTATCCACATTCTTGAAAAGTGTTAATTTTTATTGTTTTGATCAAATTATTTACAGGTACATGATAAATACCATATACTGTACATGAGATAATGACTCTGTTAGAGAGTTTGTTAGTTGCAGAAATGAACTAAAGGCTCTATCATGAGAAACAAGTTGATAAAATCATGCATACATTTGTAAATATACTTTCAGCATAGTTTCCTGAAAAAATATGACATCATCTGGACAGGAAGACGGACAGACATCAGACTCAGGAAGACATGTTTTAAATGTACAGAAAAATAGTTAACACCATAAAATATCAATACCTTTTTTTTTGGTAGTGTTTTAAACATTTTGGCTCACTAACAATAAAGTCACTGTGATATTAAGATGGCACATTGAAAATTCGTGGCACATATTCTTTTTCTTTTGTTTTCCACAGCATATTATATAATATTCATAAAATGATGGACTACTTCACTCTGTCCCCCCACCCCCAGTATTAGCATCTGTCATATACTAAAATATAAATTTGAGGAGTTAAAGAATGGCTGTTGCATAATTCGGAGATGAAAGTGAAGAAGTGCAAAATTATTCAAGCATGTTTATACACAGTCTTACATCCAAATCCTTTCCTGGCCTCTAACCTGCAGCTCCTTTTCTCTTTGTTCACATTAACAAGCCAGGCTGGATCATGTGTGTGCTGGTGGGGCTGCCTGAAGGCATCCTTGCTAAAGCTTCCTCAGAGGGAAGCCAACTATTAAAATAAAACCACTTTATTCATTATATTTTTCTTATAGCTTTACTCTAAAAATATGATTTACATTTGGCTAATAGTTTTTCTAATTCATATTACCTTGTAGGGTTTTATATAGTATCTTCATATCATCATATATATTTTTAGGTACTTAAATTAAAATTATTGCTATGTTCTAGGAAGACATTTAAAATTACTGCAGATAATTTCCATAGAAATTTGTGTCAATTTCTAGTTATCTATATAGACAATTAATGTCAAAATTCATTATTTTATAAACCGGAAGACATCTCATCATTGTTTAACACATAAGGTGCATCTACAAATGGCTTAAATGAGACTAAAGCTAGTCATAAGGGATAGAGAAAATGGCACTGAACCTGAACATATCAAAAGATATGACAAATAAAAGATGCACTGTCTCAAGGGAATGGAGTAGACTTATTTGGAATTTATCAAGTAAACGTCATTTCTTAACAAAGATAAGGTTGTTGGTTTTTTGTTTTTTTTTTTTTTTTCATTAAATCTGTGTCACAATGGAACAGGCTGACTTCAGAGTAATGAGCTACCTATTACTTAAGAATTTTAGAAGAAGAATTTAGATAATGTTGTATCAGGAGGGTAATGGTGAAGATTCTGACTTTGGGAGGGAGTGTGAACTGAAACCCCTCAAAAGTTTATTGTTTAATTCTATGAATGTAGATGGAAGAGAACTAAAATGAAGTTAAAGAAAGAAAAAATTATGAAAATGTCAAGTGTAAATCAAATCTTATTTAAAAAATTGGTGTAGGTGTGTTCATATCAATTGTTCTCACTTGTGGAACTTTGCCAATAATATAGATATTTCATGTCTTATACAAATATACTGAATTCAGCACTTAGAACAATGGCAGATACACAGAAGGTGCCTGATGAATATTTATTTAATCAGTGATTGAATTATAATCTGCTGTGTTGAAGATCAGCCTGTATATATTTTTAAAAACAAAATAAGGGATTCTGATGTACAGCCAGGGATCAGAATCATTATTTCTTAAAATAGTATTCTACTGCCTCTAAAATTTTCCTTTTACTTTGCTAATGTGTGAACCACAGAAAATTCTGAGTAAAATGCCTGTTAAGACATTATGAAATCCCAGTCTTACTGTTTATTACTGACTGTTTTTTCGAAGGATAGCTTGACAAATATTTAGTCATTCTTCAAAGACAGTCTAAGTGGTGTTTTAGAATTCTATTGTTAGTAGTTAGAGAAGATTTTGACCCATATAGCTCTGTTCATGTGTTGTTGAGGCAAAATAATCTGCTTACATAATTACGAGATGGCCAAATCAAATACTACGCTGCTCATATTTCCCACCAGAAGAAATCATTCATATTGCAAACACATCGTAAAATTGTTGGTCTCTGTCCAGAAAAGTTGACTTTTTTTACATTTCCTATTTGAAGGAATTATTCCATTAACGATCTATAAGAGTGTATGTATGGGCAAACATGTGTCTGAGCGCATTTGTGCAGAAGAGATGGAAAAGGAAGGAGATAAGGCAGCACGAAGATGGAAAATGTAGAAGAAAAAAAATGAGGAAGAGTATCATTGCTGCTGGTTCAGGATATCTCTTTCTTTTCAGGATATCAGAATCTTTCTGGGAGAAGCTTCTCCAAAATATTTTCCCTGCCCTTGTTAGTTTCAAATCCTAGGGAGTTATATTTTATGGACCATGGATTCTAAGCATCTTTGTAATGGAAAAATAAGCATCACTACTTTTTTTAAAAGTAATTAAAATAACAGTTGTCTCCCTATGGAAGTTCACTTCTTAATATCAGTATGTTTCTAAAGAGGAATGGGGGCTGGGATAAAAATTAAATTAATACAATTTGTAGTGTACATTGCTTATTTATTCATGAAGACTTTATATAGCAATGAGAATAAAATGGGACTGTTATATTTTATCACTCCTTATAGTACCTGAACAAGAAAATAAAAGCCTATGTATCTGCCGAGGAAGATATTTCTTAGAAAGGAATAAAAGTACAATGGTATAATGAATAGTTCATTCAATAAAGAGGGAACTTGTGTGTCCATGTACACCGGTTTTTTCTAAAATACTGTATTAAAAATACCAGATGGTCTCATAGTCACAAGCAGTCATTCTTCTTATTTTTAGCATCTTTTTGAAATGTCAAAGTCGATGAATTGATACACTTTAAGGTCTACAATCTAGATGTCATGGAAACTAGTGATTAAAGATTATTTGTTGATCATTGAGATGGACATGATTAATCCTACACTGCTATGAATGACATCATGGCCAAAATAAAGGATGTAGTAAGAAACTATGACGGTTTTGTGGAAAACAAGACTCAGTGGTCATTATGTTCAAAATTATAATCTTTTATAGAATTCTAATCTTCAAGTCATACCTTTCCACTGCCCATTATTAGATAAGTTCAGTTAAAGAAAGTGGTCTTGTAAAAACTATTTGAAAAACTGTATCTTTCATTTTGCTTAAAATTGCAGATTAGGCAATTGGGATATAGTTAAAGACATCTTAAAATTTTAATACTTGTCACTTAAGAAATTGTACAGTCATTGTAACTAAATTATTCTCTGAAGTGAACATGAAGACAGCAATAGTCTGTCAGAACTGGTTGTGCTGTTCCTATAACTCTATAGCAGCAAGTAACAGTCCAGAAGCCAAGCATGGCAATAAAATGATCTGGTTCCAAAACTGAATACCCAAATTAACTAGAAAAGATAGTTATCATAATAGTGTGTGTAATAGGTGAGGATAAGTCAAAAGACAAGCTTCTTAATATAAAGATGCAAAGCATATTCTCGGAATCACTAGACAATTCTTGACTAACCTCAGTGAACTAAGATAACTATTAGGTTATAGGTTAATTTCTATTGATTATATTTGTGTTGGCTAGATTGTTAAAACGCAAATCCCTGTGGTGGAAACCAAATGTATTCTTTTAACATATTTTAACCAATCTCATGATTTTTATAGTCCTTACCTGGTCAGCATACTGAATACTGATGACTGATATAGTGAATACTGATAGACTAAATGTAAATTTATGCCATATGCATGGAATGACTTGTTTTCTTTACTAGTTCAGCATCAATTATATGAGAAATGCAGATAGTATATACTGATACATTTTGAGAGGTTTTGCTATTACCTATCTTGCAAAGTACATGAAATCTGTCTTGGATTAAGAGACAGGACCTCAAAGATTGTTAATGATTAATTGGTCTAGGACAGCACATTTTCAATCTAGAAGGTTCCTTTTTAGAATGCTCTAATGGTTGCTAGAGACATCCATGAATTTCAGTATTTCCAATTGCCTACTTTTAATACTGACAGTATTTTCTACTTTTAATATTGGCAATTCCCATATTCCCTCAAGTACATTTCATGGAGTGTGTACTTTATAGATGAAAGGAAAATTTAACTGCCAATATTCAGTCCTCTGAAGTGACTACTAGGTTGAGGTTGAGGTATACCATGTTAAGTACACATAAGTATATTTTTATATATGGATGTATAGTATGGAAGATATACCTATCTTTCTCTGAAAATCACAACATCTTGGAGTGCTAAAGTAATTAACAAATTTCTCTCTTCTGTTAAACAGGTTGGCTTATTTTTTCATATTTTCTTTCTAAAATTCCCATTATCTTCAATAAGATCCTGGGAATTCATAAACCCAATGTATTCATATTTTAAGGATATATAGATTTAAAAACACTTATATTTTGAAATTAAGGTAAATGTTATTAGACTATGTCCATAGAATAGGAATTGATTATAGAATAAGTAGCCATAACAATCTCTCTCTTTTTTAAGTTTACTTATATATTTTTGGAGAGAGAGAGAGAGAATAGATGTGGGAGAGGCAGAGATAGAGGGAGAGAGACAATCCCAAGCAGTCTCTGTGCTCTTAGCTCAGAGCCTGATGCAGGGCTTGATCCCACAAACTGTAAGATCATGACTTGGGCTGAAATCAAGGGTCAGATGCTCAACCGACTGAGCCACCCAGGCACCCCAGTTGTCATAACAACCAGGAGTGGAATAGGCTCTGCAGGTGAGTAACTGCCATGGAGAAACATGAGGAAAGGTTAGAGAAATTTTGAAAATCCTTGGCTTTCTTGCTTCTACACTGTCTTTCTGGAATCTATTTTAAGTGGTAAAGAAAGCTCCAGATCTCCCCTAGAGTTGAACTTCAGTTCTACTGTTTGGGAAAGGAAGAAGTATGGCATACGGAATATGTGCTATGTAAGGTACAAGGTTTCTTAAAAATTGATATACTATTGAACCATACACTTCAATGGTTGAAATACATAACAATAAGAAAAATTGCAACCAACTGCATGTACAGAAGTTACAAACTTTTTAATGTGACCATTTCCAAATACTTCAAATACCATATTAGAATTCCAACCTGTCTGTGGGTCATTAATATATATGGGCACATTTTAATTTTCTCACAATAGCCTTCTGGATGGTTTAATTTGAAATACTCAGGTTTGACACAGGGTTTACTGTGGCAACTACTACCTTGAGATGCTAATTGCAGGGTGTTTTCCGGTTTAAAATGACCTACAAGTATTCGTTAGAGGGGACACATTTTTTTAAACCTTTTGAATTGAGTCATCCAAATATTGTCATGGTTGCCATATGAGTCATGACTGTGAGTATTTTCTTAGGATAGTATGACAACGATAAATATATATATACAAGCAAACCCCGAGATTTCTACCATATCAGTGCCCCTGACGACAAATTGTCATGTGGATAGTATTTGTACATTCCAAGTTTCAGGCATAAAAGAAACATGTTTTAATATTTTCAAATAAGAAAATAAGTGATATCTGTGAATTCTAGGGGTGGGGGAGGGGAAGTAGGTGCATTACATAGTTCTTTTTGTTTCCGGCAGAATTCACTTAATTTAAGCAATGATGGAGGCCTTTTGAAATAGGATGTGTAAAGTACAGAAAAATATATTCAAGTATTTCAGAGACATATTGAGACAATGTAGTTTATCATACCTTCAAACCACCTAACTTATCTTCAGGGAACCCAAACAATGTTGTGTTCTAATCTATCTTTAGTACAAGAATATATTTCCATGGTTTTGATTCATATACACCAAATAAAGAAGACTGTGTTTAACTTTCCGGTGCACAGTCTTCAGAATAACAGTAACAATTTCTTTCAGCTGTGACAGTTGCATTTAATGCTAAAGAGGTTTTTTTTTCTCCCAATAGTACTTTAAATTACTTATAAAGGAGGGCAATTTGGTCCTTCACAAGCAAAAATTGCTGAGCATACATTATTTTTTCAAGAGTTATTTTTAAAAACCATAATTGGATATACCAAAGTTCAATAGCATTGAGAAATTTTTAGCTTTAAATGGCAGTTCTTGCTTTTAGTTTGAGAGTGGCTAAGGTTCAGAAAATAATACCATTGGATTCAAAGGCTGGCTTATTTTTTTCTCTTAAAGCTGAGTTAATTGTTTTCTTAATGTTTAAACTTTTCTCTGTCAACCTTTTGGCATATTGAGTTTCTATTTAGCAAGTCTGACCAATAATTAAACATGTCTAAAGAGAATTCTAGAGCTTTTTAAAAAATACAACAATAATGATAAAAATAATGCAGAAAAATAGCAAAAGTGAAAAAGAATCAGAGTCTGGTTCAATTTAACCAAGAACTCTATCAGAAATTTGTACTTAATTACACTGCATGAAATGAGTTAATGCCCCATTGTAAGCGAAATAATTCCATGGGTTGCTGATAAATTTTAAGTAAAAATTGTATTTAAAATTATTCACATCTAGTAAATGCCATATATATTGAAATAATTAGAAATATAAAAACAACCAATCCTCACTTTATAGAAATGACCTATTTATACAATTTAGAATTAAAATCTTCCCTTCTTACATTTGGAGCTAAGAGTTTGGACCCGTGTACTTTGATGGGAAAACTGTTCTTATTTAAAAAATCTTTCATAAATCCATTTTTGTTTTAACTAAGTTCATTTTTATCAAAATTTAAATACTATAATCCCATTAAATTGTAAAGTCTCATCTAAGCTAAAATATAAAAATCTTACTGAGCTTTGTTCAATTATATCAAAACATTAAACATAATTACGTACAATTAAGCAGCTATTAAAAAACTAACAAAACAAGGGTGCTGGCCTGTGTTTTTCCGTATTTGGCAATAATTCAAAATTCACAGCTATAACACTTATTTAAAAATGGTAATGTTATTTTCAGTATTTCCATCTTCATTCATAGAGATAGAAAGTTAAGAAAAGCAGATTTTGTATGTAATATGATCTGTTAAGCCATTTGTTTTAAATTTCCAAAGAGGGAAATTTTATATTCTAAACAATTAAATTTAGTATGTAAATAACAAAACTCTTTAATTTCAAATTTATAATTTGATGATTTTTTTTTTTTTTTTGGTATTACATAAGTTGGCCCAATAGTATTTGTATGCACAATCCTCTTACTGGGTGAGTTTTCTACTGAATTAACTGATTATTTTCTGTTTTGTAACTATAGAATAAGAAAGTATTTTAAAGCCTTAAGGTACAGATTTTTACAGTCTTCAATATTCCCCCCTTTTTCCATTTGTAAAGTTAATTGTGCAAAATTTACTTTCGTAAGATTTAATGTCATTGAACTGAAAAGCAAGGAATTCCAAAGTAGTTTTCACGTGTACTGTTATGTGATATTAAATAACAATACAAACACGTTGGCAATAATATGTCCACTTACATGATATACTGTGAAAGGACAGATAACCTTAAATTAATATGAAATAGAATCTCCATAGTATATATTTTTGTATCCATTAAAGGACTCTTAATAAACCTTGTGACTTTGCTGTGCGAATCGTAATAATACCTTCCCATATTCCATTTTAATTTGATGGTCATTGTTGTACACCACACACACACATATACACACACCCATGGCAGAGACACTTTCCTTCGAACAGATCGTTTGCATTTGCATGCCCCAGAGGCTTAATCTTGTTGCTGATGAATATCCTCATGCCTAAGAATCTTATAGATAACCCAGTAGAAAATGTTAAAGATCAAAAAGGCTAATGGGAAACAAGCTCGCGAGATGGTGTCAATCTTCTTGGCTCTGTCGATAAAGACTTTCCTCATTTCATCAGGGCTTTTCGGCATTACCTGGACAGGATGGTTTGGGCCCTTTGGGGTCACACCATCTTTTGCTTGCAGACATGGTCCCATTCCATAGGCTGTGAAGCTGAATCGACTTTCCCTTACCTCATCATCCTGTCAGAAGAAAAATATAAGACAACACTTTAGTCATGGAACAGAGCACGTATAACAGGCATTTCAGACTCATAATGTAAACTATATCATGATAAATGTAACAGGTACATAAAGATTGAGTTGCTTTGTTTCCCATTCAAGTTTTACTGATTTATCCCGTTGTGTCATATAAATGTGTCTATTAAGAAATATGAAGCTCTCAAATAATATGTTTTATTGGAAAAACTAAGCATTCTGGCATTATCTACATATTGTTACAATATATAAATAAATTGAGCAAGAAAAAAAATCTACTGGGATCTTACATTACATATGTTCATATATTATGGTTTTGTTTTTACATAATATAGATAAATAATATGATGTCAAAGGGGAAAATATCAAGATCATTGACTGGATTTTTCTTTTACATAGAGGCAGACTTTAATGTTTATTTCCTATGATTTTTATTGTGACTTCACTGGAAATACTCTCTAGCTGAAGAACTCTGATTGGGTTTTATTATTCTCACTTAATGTTACTTCTGTGTTTTACACTAACCCATCTGGAAGACTATAACATAGTCATATATTCTAGTTTATATGCAATTACTTTTCAAGTACATGGATAGAGTTGAAATTATGAATGAAATTTGGCAGAGGTTTATTTCATGTTCTGAAAAGATATCATTGCCTTTCTCTTAAATGTTGCAAATTAAAGAATTCTCCATATACATACATGAAAAAAACCCAAAATTTACTTAATAAAAATATGATAAATGAAAATGTGTTCATTATACGAAAATGGTATTTAGAGCTTATCATGAAATTCATTAAGCAATAACTTAAGTTAGTTCAATTTATTTATTTATAATGTAAGAGATGACTGTCAATTACAGTCAAAAATTGGGTTTTTTTGCTACTAAAACTGAAAGTTTATAAGATGACACTTTCTAAAGTTGTTTTAAAGTTGTCAAAGCTCTCCTTTTATGAAAGTAATTTTTAATGATAATATAGAAGACAAAAATAATTGGCTCAAACTCTTGAAAAATTATTTGGGGTCTGTGCAAGTAGAGGCTGAATGAAAAGTTTATTACAAAATATGAAACTGAAAAATGGAAATTAAAATGGATTCTAAACATGGGAAGATGATCAAAGTTCATGTAATAATGTATAAAATAATTTTTATATTATGGAGTAAAGCAATTTCACATGAAAAACAAAAGCAAATAATTCTTCAGAAATAGCTTAAATGTAAAATGTTTTAGCAATTAAATTTGAGGAAATGGGAGTCTGAAGTAAAAGCCAATGATCCTAATTACACTTCAATACTGTTGTAATCTTATAAAAATTGGAAATTGAATTTTCAATACTCTTTTAAAAGGCTGTTCAAGAGCACCTGGGTGGCCCAGTCGGTTAAGCATCTGACTTTGGCCCCAGTCATGATTTCATGGGTTTGTGAGTTCAAGCCTCGCGTTGGGCTCTGTGCTGACAGCTCAGAGCCTGGAACCTCCTTCAGATTCTGTGTCTGCTCCTCCTATGCTCATGGTCTGTCTTGCTCTGTCTTTCAATAATAAATAAAAATGTTAAAAAAAATTTTTTTTTAAAAAAAAGCTGTTCATTTATACTGGATTTTTTTTTTTTAATTTCCATGGAAATTTTAAAGCTAAATTATTATTTGCCTTAAATTTTCTATGTCCCAGAAAAAAGTGGATATACAAGAAATTAAGCTGTTCCTATATAAGTGCTAACATAGGTTCCTCATAATTTAGGAAATCATGCTGGCGTTTGCATTTCAGAAAAAAAGTGTTGTTCATTTGAATAACGTGTACAACTTGTGTGTGCAAATCAGCTGAATGCTGAAGTATATTTAAAACAGCCTTTTAACCTGTATCAGCCCATGTATCGGAAAAAAAATCCATCTCAAAATAAGACAAAAGATAATTTCTCAATGAGCACTTCCAATGAGGAGCTGACATATTAGTTGAGCTAATTAAGAGATGGGTTACAAAAATGCTAGAATTTTAGGATTCTAGCTACTGTTTTTAGTAAAGTAGAATCCATTCACTACCCACCCCCTAGTTTTACTAAGAAACAATTGACATATATTACTGTATAAGTTTAAGGTGTATGGCTTAATGGTTTGATTTACATGTGTGACAAAACGATTATCATAATAGTTTTAGTGTCCATCATCTCATATAGATACAAAAAAAAAAAAATTCTCCCTGTGATGAAAACTCTTAGGATCTACTCACTTAACAACTTTTCTATAGATCTTGCAGCAATGTTAACTATAGTCATCATGTTGTACATTACTTTCCTAACACTTATTTATCTTATAACTGGAACTCTGTGTCTTTAACCACTTCCATTGACTACCTTTCTAACCATCTATTTGGAAGAACTTACTATGTTCAAACCCTTAGAGACCCCCCCCCTTTCAGTTACTCATCTCAAAACAGAGACAATCTTTTTAAGATTTAAGATATTGTGATAATGTGAACAACCACATAATTTTCCATGGTATCTTTCCACTAACTGTGAGGAGAGGGTTAACCTCAGGCCTGGACTGATGAATGACTTATGATCCTTTCAGCATCATTTCCTTGAAAACAATAGAGCTCACTAAATGGGGAAGGTGGAGTTTGCTACATTCACTGCACAAGGGGTGCTGTGTGGTGGCCTTTGGGCTACGTGACCAGAATGTATACAAGTTTGGTAAGAACTAAGGGCTGTGGCTTCTCTGTGTCAATGTGATAACATATACTCTGACGCATGTGGCAATGCGTCTACATGCACCTGTGGATGAGGCTCAAAGCAGCCGTGTTCATGAGTAACTGCCCTGCCTCCTGATGAGATGAAGAAATGCTACCGCTGATGTGCCGTCTGCCTCACATGCTCCTGTAGGACTGAGTGAAGCCCAGTATGTCTGGAGGGTCTGATTGACAAATTTAGCCCTGCATTTCAGCGTTGGCCACTGAAGCTCACCGAGCTTTCAGATTCTTTCAGACTCAATATGGCCCCAAGGGCAGGGAGGGGATTTGATAAGAATGTGATACTGATCCACCCTGGGTTTGAGAGAGCCAGTTTCATGGAAAATAACTGGGGGTAAATCTTACTATTGTAATGTGGATGACACAGAATGATCCTTTATTGAATTGGCAGACAGGTGCTTAATGAGATAAAACTGAAGGAGACCAGGGTGATAAAACCGAGGGGAAAATGGCTCAAAATACAATTTTCTTGTCTCTGATTTAGTTGATTATCTGTAAAACTGAAACTACTTGGTGGAAAGAGAAATTAGAGCAAGTAAAGCAAGCAGTTTCGTGGCCTGTGCTCCAGATGAAAATGTAAGTCCACTTGGCACTTGGAAGAACATTGCATTTAATCTGTGATGTCACTTCTTTGCAGCCTTAGACAAACAACACTGGAAACTAGCAAGTATTGGGTAACCCTGTCTAATGGAAATATACCATGAGCCACACATGAATACCATGTGTATAATTTTCATTTTAAATTTTACATTATCTGCCATTTTAATGAGTTAAAAGAAACAGATGAAATTAATTTCAGTATTACATTTTCTTTAACTTAATATGTCCTGAATATAATTTAAATATTTACTCAAAGTAAAAAGGAGATCTTCTACATTCTTTATTTCATGCTAAGTCCTTGAAATCAGGCTATATTAAATCAGGTTATATAAAAATATATATTTTTTAATACACCGGGGCTCAGACTCTATATTTCTTTTAAAAATTTTTTTTCAATGTTTGTTTATTTTTGAGAGACAGAGAGACAGTGTGAGCAGCAGAAGGGCAGAGACAGAGGGAGACACAGAATCCAAAGCAGGCTTCAAGACACATGTGGCTTGTAGCTACCATTTTGGATGAAGCAATTATAACATAAAGAAGTTGGGTCTCTTTACTGTGAAGTACCAGCTGATATCTGTGAAGTCTATGCTTTCTAGGATTGACATATGCACATATATAATATATATAAAATATATATACTATTTATATATATAATACTATATATTTTATATATATTATATGTATATGCTGCAGCATGAAAAACGATGTTAGCTGTGAATGCTGACTTCTCACTTGTTGCAGCTACTGACAGGCATGTAATCAATGACTCTTTCGGAGCAGGTAAAGCCTGGGGTGGTGTGACTCTACGTTGAGGACCAGCTTCCTGGCTCTCTCACTGCTGTGAAATTGAACAGCAGAAGTCGTTACATTAAGGGAAGTAGCAAACCTGGGCTGACCATGTGATAAATAAAATGAGCCTAGGCAAACCACATTCTCTGACCTAAACTCTGATGGACACTATGATTAGGGGAGTCCTCCAGGCATGGGTTTCCCACATACTTCTCCTTCTGGAAAGGCAGGAGGATATACATGATTCGTGGGTACATTTGCTTTTATAGCTTCCATGCTGGGTTTCGCTGATGGGAAAAAAATTCTGGGTTGTTCAGAAGAAAGATCATGGCCAGAGGTAAATCTATTAGCTCCCTTTAGGTGGCTTTTAAGACACAGAATGAAAATTGAAAGGAGTCCTATGAAAGATTTCCCGGCACATTATTGCCAGCTGGGAGGAAGGAAATCTGTTCTAGTTCCGGCAGCTGCTTCCTTTAAGGAACCCTGGTAAATATGCTGCTTTCATCTCAGAAGATAAATCATTGATGCCAGTGGGGAATGGAAACAAAAGGCACTGATATGGGCTGCTGAATTTTCTCCATCCATGAAGGCAGTTGAAACAAAGAAGACTGGTTTGAAGGCTGTGCTCTCCTTGCACAGCTCTGAGTGGAATATCCAGTGGATGGTATCACCTTTGGCTAAATGTGTGAGTGGAAAAGACATGACACATGAATGAAGGGTCTTGCCATTTCTGGCTTTAACTTAATCTCAGGCAGTTGTTCCCTAGCCCAGTTGTTACAGTTGGATGTACTAAATGGGAAGCTCTTAGAATTGCCTAAAGCTTCCTCTGTGGTAATGATTAAACAATACAAGATTCTAAGATGTTAGGGGGCGCCTGGATGGCTCAGTGGGTTAACCATCTCATTTTAGCTCAGGTCAGGATTTCATTGTTCCTGAGTTTGATCCCTGCATTTGGTCTCTGATCTCAGTGCAGAGCCCACTGTGAATCCTCTCTCTCTCTCCCTCTGTCTCTCTCATTCTCTCTCTCCCCCTCCCCAGCTCACTCTCTCTATCTCTCAAAAATAAATAAACATTTAGAAAAAGATTCTAGGAGGGTAAATGAAACTCTTAGTTCTGATTAAGGAAATAGTGGAAGGAGAGGTGCTAAGTCTTTAATTCATTTTCTCTAGACTAGCTCTATCTGGCCTATGATAACACTAAATATATCCTATGGTCTGACTGCTGACTACTTGGGGTCCCTGAAGAAGTCCCCCAACAGCTTCTATCATGATAAAGGTAAAATCTGAAGACTTTTAGAAGGACAATGGAGGCTGGTAGCCTTTTTTTTTTTTTTTTTAAGATTTTATCTTTAAGTAATCTCTACACCCAGTGTGGGGCTTAAACTCACAACTCCCAGATGAAGAGTCGCGTGCTCCACCATCAGCCAGGTGTCAAAAGGCACTGGTATGCTTAATAGACTGGACTAGGGCTTTCCTTTTTAAGTTTATATAAAGGAAAAAGTCTGACACTGTGTGTCCTCATGTGACATAGACCAAGTTAAGGAAATGTGAAATCTCCAGCTTATTATCACAAGCTGGTTTGAAACAGTTTGGTCCAGGTCACTGTCAAAAGGAAGTTGGTTAATGATAAATGGTGGTTTCCCTCTCTGGGGAGAAAGTCAAGGGAGGATTTCGTAACTAGTGGTACATGTGACTAGGTAAAGGTGGCTAACTGACCCACTAAACTTCAGGACCAAGCCCCATTAGACCAGTTTCCGGAAATAATCAGAGTAAACCATAAGAAATGATTTACAAACAATAAAGGACAAACTATTATCTAGTCTGCATCTTGCTATGAAAAATACAGCTTGTAACACTATTTGTAATTTGGCAGATACATTTTGATTCCCGTTGACCATGTTGTATACAGTGACTAGAAGACAGAATGAATTTGAGAGAGGAACAGGGGTGAACGAACTTTGACAGGTCTGAGGCAGGCAACAAGCAGCCCAAGTTCCCTCTCTGAGGCCTTAAAATCTGTCGGCTCTAGAGGTAACTGCTCTGAAAACACATGCAGACTGGAATTTCTGGAGAAGGCTCAGCAGTGGTACTGTAACATGGCTGCCAGAGTTCTAGATTGGAAAACTCTCCAATCTATTTGAATGACAACTACTGATATTCTGTTGTGCTCTGGTAGAAGCAGTCCCCAAACTGAAAAAACCCAAAGGTTTCAGTTTTTATTTAGGCTTTAAATACCTATAGTGCTATGATGGGCAAGGTCAGAAAGGTATTTCAATCTAAGTACCCTAATAAAATGAAAATGGTCGGTTTAGGAATAGGCTAAGGAGAACTACTCAGGAGAATTACTTCATATACATGAAAAGGTAGCTTATTTGACAATGGACCAGAGACAGAACCTCCAGCAAGAGCTATCAGAGTGGGATTAACCTCATGATTCTCTTCCCACTGAGACAAAGCAGGTCACCTCGTTCACCAATAGAACTTTTACATAGAAGGTCAGGAGTCAAACCACTCCTGCAGTCAAATAAATAACTGTAGTTGAAGAAAGCAAGGTAGGTCCACAAAATGGGCTGACTTGAGAACCAGTGTATGTGGCAGTATATCAGAAGAACTGGTTCTTGCTCTCAGAGCAATATCTGGATATTCAAAGCTCTTGGCCCTAGCCAGTGGCGTTGCCTTATGGCCAGGCAAATGGCCAAGGTTAAATGAACAGTGAAGAACGTCCCAGGGTGGGAGACGAAATTCCTTATAAAAATTCCAGGGTAGAATTAAATTAAGTCAAGTAATCTTTTCCTGGTTGCTAGCTCCAAAGGAGAACAGAATGCCAAAACAGATGTCTTGGGCTGGCCATGGATGTTGCCATGATGGTGTCCAGGCCATACAGCAAAGGACAGAATTGTGACATATTCCTCTGTTGTGACATTGATATAGTGAGAGCTTGACCTGAATATTAATGAAAGAAAATATTGCTTTAAAATTGCCTTTGAATTAAATCTCTTGAGGATAAGTGCTAACACATTGCTGGCCGATGGAATACTAAGGTCTTTGACTATAGCTCCTGGAAGATCCTGTGTATTTGGGCAGAAATAGACAGAGTCCATCTTGGACTTCTTTTATACCATAACAGAAGCCACAACTGAAAATACTATTAATGGCTTGGAACAAAACATTTTTATATCAGTTTAGGTTCCTGAAATAGACCTCATTGGACAAAAGAACACATTGCAACATGACCAGTGTACAAAATGGCCCAAGAGTGCAACATAGTGAAGGCATTTAAATAGAAACTGGAATGAGGAATTAAAACACTTATTACTAAAGACAGGACAGCAAGGACATAAGAAGCTGGCTTGTTCACAGGATGAGTGTGTAGATCACTTGAGTATGAGTGACAGTAACAAAGCATGCCTTTAACAAGGTTTCTAGTTTCTGTGGTCAAAGTGTCGGGGGTTGGGAACCATGCTGTGACACAATTTTGTCATTCCCACCTACAGATATTTCTTTTGTGTTATAATGGTTCTGAGATAATATATCAGATATATATTACATGCCTGATATAATGGTTCTGGGTCCACGAGTGCATTTTCTGATGGGATCATTGATACTTATGATTATTATTAGATCATATTTATATTAGATAATATTAATAGATAATATCTATGTCTTTAAACTAGGAAGACACCCATGCTCTCTGTGGGTTAGGAGATAAAACATGTTGAGTGCTTGAGTCCTGTGAGGGCTTCCAATTAGTTGAAGATACTTTCAACAAGAGAATCTGCTGTTTCTCCTGCCTTTTATTCTTCTAAAAGTTAAGTAAATGACATGAGACTAAAGCTTATTCCTATCTCGTAGCCATTACTGCTTTCTCAAGCCTGTAATCAGGGCTATGGTGCCATAAGGAACAAAGCTACTTGACAGATGTCAGTTTTCATAGAAAAAATAAAACGTTTGAACAATTTAAACTTAATCATCTTTATGTAGCATCTATTCCTCATAAAATTTGGCAACAACCTGTAAAAGCACCATCATCCTATGTGCATGAAATAATGACAGCCTAGGGGAGGGCAATGTTTCTCCACACTGCGGTCCACAAAACACCTGTCTTGGAATCACTGGGAGGGATGCGGAGGTCAAGGTTTCTGAATGGCAATTGTGGAGATTAGCACCCATCAGCCTTTATGTTGTCCCAGGAATCTGCATTCCCAGCAAGTTTTCTAGGTGATCAGAATGCACATCAAGTTCTATAAACGTTTCCAGGAGGCACACAGTGAAGAAACATCTTTTGAACTCCACTCAAATTTACATTTTAAATAACAGTTTATGAACACATACTCTGGGGTGACTTTTGTGTTAGTGTTTAACTATTATTTCATTTTTTAATAATTTCTGTTTTATGTAAGGCTGCTTCTAGGTAAGGCTATACGTAAGGCTATTTATTTGATCTATATCTTTATCCATTTTTAATGTGTTTTTTTTTTTTTCTGAGAGAGAGATTGACAGTGTGAGCAGGGGAGGGTCAGAGAGAGAGGGAGACACAGAATCTGAAACAGGATCCAGGCTCTGAGCTAGCTGTCAGCACAGAGCCTGAAGTGGGCCTCGAACCCATGAACCGTAAGATCATGACCTGAGCTGAAGTCAGATGCTTAACCGACTGAGCCACTCAGGCGCCCCTAACCATTTTTAAATCTACTACAGGCCTAAGCATATCCTGGGCAGTGGACTCTGCATAATTATGTGTAATGGCATGATAGAGCACATTATTATTTTCAAAAGCATCTGGAATATAGTTTCACGAACATCATATTTCTTATTAATTGTGGAGTTGGAGAAATAGAAACACTATGAATTCCAATAAAAATATTTCCCTCATGAAAACATCTTGTTCAAATACTTATTTCCTAGTAATGGCAATAAAAACAAGGTGTTGAGGAGAACTTACGTTCTAGAAACATGACAATAAATTGTGCATTTGCATTATAAAAATGTGTGTGTGCTATAG
Source organism: Hyaena hyaena (assembly GCF_003009895.1). Lineage (NCBI taxonomy): Eukaryota > Metazoa > Chordata > Mammalia > Carnivora > Hyaenidae > Hyaena > Hyaena hyaena. Next base: position 2,011,345 of record NW_024080858.1, read on the forward strand.
GAAGTCATTTCCAAATATATTCTTTTAATCACAAAAATATTAGATGGTCCAAATTTAAAATCTGACTTAAAATGCCGATGTGCAGTAATATTCTTTATTCCAAGTGGTACTCAAATATTTCTTTGAAATAATTCAATTTTCTGGAGATATCTTCAGCTTGAGATTCTAGTAGACTGAAGCCCACACAGGTAAAGTGTTCAGACCAACATCTAAAACTTCTGACTCAAACACTATGTCTTAGCCAATATTTAAAATTGGCTCAAAATATAGGCAATTATAAAAATTAAATAGAATGAACTAAAAAAGAGCAAAAGAACATGGCTGATTTAAAAAGTAAAATTGAGGACAGACCTTAATTGACTCACGAGTAAACCCACTTACTATGCGGTAAGCAAGTTAGAAGGGTGGCAATGAAGAATGTAAAAACTCATTTAGTTAGTGTGCAATTCTTTCTACAGTAGAACCTGTTTTTGCTAAGTTTGAAAGTGAGAAAAATGTTTCAGTAATTATGCATCAGGACCACACTGTGAAACATGCTACATACATTTTCATTTCATTAGAGAGCTATGCCAAAGACTGACTCATATAACATGCATAGTGTAACTAGAAATACTGAAAACAGAAAATCCAAGTGTAGGGCACCTGGGTGGCTCAGTCTGTTAAGCACCCAGCTCTTGGTTTCAGCTCAGGTCATGATCTCACAGTTTGTGAATCTGGACCCCATGTCAGGCTCTGTGCTGATAGTGCGGAGCCTGCTTGGATTCTCTCTCTCCCTCTTTCTGCCTGTCTCTATCCCAATATAAATAAATAAACTATTAAAAAAATCCAAGGGCAGAGGCAGTCATTCAGTTCAATGACCTCATCTCTATCATATAAAATATATATATTAACATGCATGTAAGATAAGAATTTATTTTCTATCTTCTTCCTAGTCCTCAGAAATGACCAACATCTTATTTTGGGGTGTGGGAGTGGTGAAGCATGAAGCCTGCTTTTATTACCGATGACCTGCATTAGTTATGAATGGACCAAGTTTATGTTTGTATATTGAATTTAGATTCAGTGAATGGTAGTAAAATATGAAGTCTGTACGACACCATGAATGATGATTTGTTATGTAAACTGCTGTGAGGCACAACAGCTTTAACTACATTATTATATAATGTTTCTCCTCTGGTAGGTGACTTTGGGTGTTTTATATACAATCAAGATGGTAAATAATTATGCCAAAGGTCTTTGTTTCAACAATTTTCTGTAGCTGCTAATTGCCAAATAGGAAAGTAACAAAACAAGGAAAAGTGAATTGCTATTAATTTCCACTTGCAGGATTTCATAGTGTGTGGATTTTGGAAAAAAAAATTAGTAATAAACATAACAGTGGCTTATTTTTTTTTGGGAGAAATCTCCATCACTTAGAAAATTCTGAGGTAAGATGAATTATATGAATGAATTAAAACTTCTTTTTCCAAAATAAATGTCAGTTTAATACATTTGTATACATTGCCCTATTATTTTAAAATGGAAAGCTTAAAAAAATACAATTATACATGAGGTTAAAAATGCATTATAGTTGCAAGTCAATTGGCAATATAAAATTATTTAAAATCTAGTTCTCATGAGAACTTTGTCTTTATTACTGATGATGTGCATTAGTTATGAATTGGCCAAGTTTATGTTTGTATATTGAATTTAGATTCAGAAATGGTTTGGAAATTATTAAATGGTAAAATGTAAGCTTAAACAGATGAATGTTAAGATAAAATAACACAAAGATGGAATAGATACATATTAGAAGATTGAGAAAAATCAAGGAAATAATTCTTTTAAATACCCTTGTATCTGTTTCTAGCACAATATGGTAGATTCATTCAGTGCCAACTTGGAATTAAGGGGTGACATAAGATAAGATATTATGATAGACAACATATGTAAAAAGCAGTATATGTGCTTTAGTTAACTTTGAGATGGAAGTCACTATAATGTACATGAAATTAGGTTAAGTAGAGGTTACATTATTTTATTGAATGCTATTTTCCTAAATAGATAGTTCAGTGAGAATATAGCTCCAAGATTTAGCAGTGTTTCGCACAAACTCTAAATATTTGTTTGCAGGAAATCCTTAATTTCTAACAATTTTTGGCTTACCTGAGAGGATGACATTTTGAACCCCGCCCCCATCAGAGTCACTCAAATGTAATTCAGTTTGAAATGATTGGGAAACTACTTTCCCTCAGGCATGTATCAAAGAAATTTGTAAGAAATATTTTCCTACTCAAAGAATATCTTATACTCCAGACTACAGTCTGAGCATAAACTGAGCTAAATGGAAACTTTATTAAATAATTTAGTATATATGGGTACCACATTGCTTTCAGCTGTCTGTGGAACCTCATCCTTTCAAAATATTGTATAGATATAGATACAGAAATAGATAGATCCATATCTGTCTGTATATCTATATATGTACCTGTGTGCATGTGTGTGTGTGTGTGTGTGTGTGTCTTAAGACTATAATGCTGAAAAGCTGTGCAGGGCAGAAAACAATTATTTGTTATTCCCGGAAGTTACTTTGAGTTATTTTTGAAGTAAGACAGCATATAAACACATGTCAATAAAATAATTACAAGCTTTTGTACAGATAGTCAAAATGCAGTCAATGATATATTTTTCAAATTTTTATTTAAATTCTAGTTAGTTAATATAGTATTATACTGCTTTCAGAATTATAATTTAGTGATTCATCATGTGCATATAACACCCTGTGGTCATCACAACAAGCACCCTCCTTAATGCCCATCGCTCATTTAGCCCATCCCCCACGGTAACCTTCGTGCTTAGCAAAATATAAATTTGGCCTTTATTTCTCAAATCTAGAACTAATGGCACATTTTTATTTTATTTGAGTATATAAATAACAATGGACATACAGTAACAAGCAGGAAGACAGAGGTACTAGAATATAGTGTGAATATGTTTTCTCTCAGCAAACCACTGCATCATTACAGTGTGATGCAGAAGAAGCTATGAGAAATACATTAAAGCAACCCCATTTCATCCATTTCTCTCAACAAATAACATGTATTTAGAAACACTTTGGGCACTCCTTTATAACCCTGCAGGACGGAAGTAATGATATCACATGTGGAAAGAGGAACTTCTAACCAAAACACTTTCAGGTCATGCATACACCCACACATATACAGCACTGGGGGTAAGCATCTATGACAAGGCGCAGTGGGCACTCAGCACACAGCAGGCTATGACAGTGTGGGGTGGGGAAATTTGGATATAAGAGCAAACTTGTATTCTTTCATAAGAGACCAAAGATTCATTTGCTCCTACCTTAATAGAGAAAAAGTAAGATATGAGAGATTCCACAAAATGCTAAGCCAATTCTGAACCAAGTTAAAGGTTTTTTTAGGAATAATATTTACATTACTGTAAGGCCTCCTGCTGTGACAAACTTTTTATATTGAGGCTGTTTTATTTACTTTGCTTATTCTGCCAATTCAGAGTGCTTGGGAAAACTGTGTAAACAGGTACTCATGAAAATAAAGGGCATTAGGTCAATGTTTAGTCTCATTTAGATTATGCTGATTTAAAGATTTCAATTGCTCAGACTGTCTCCAAGCAAGATACACAGTTTTTTTTTAAATGATAAATTCAAAGGCTTGTCAGGTTGAGAAAATAGTTTTCAAAAAGTCAAAATGATCACCTCCAAATTTGCACAATGATCAGAATATTATAAAGCAAATGGAAGTCATATAATTTCTAATGAATGTATTTGCATTAGCATTTTGTTTCTTTTTTAAAAAGAAGTATTTATTGGTGGTTGCTGAGGTAAACCTAATTTTTCATCAGAGTTCTTTTTGCATTGTTTTGTAAAGCAATATTTAATTAAATATATACTTTTTATACTACAGTTCTTATAGGCATTAACTGCTAGGAAGTTAAATATATTGTCTCCCAAAGAGGCTACTATTTGTGTTAAGCAAATACAATGTAATTAATTTTTTTAAATTTATAGTTAAGATAATTAAGTACAAGTAATTGGATGACATGACATTTTTTTCAGGGATGAAAAAGTAAAGGAGATGTGGCTAGCTATGTTGGGAGCAAATATGCAATTTTAGTAGAAAAATTAGCTGAATGATTACATGTTATAAGAAAATTTAGTAAGTGCTTTAAAATAATACTGGCTCTAGATTCCTGCTAGGACATTGCAAATCCTTCAATTAGATGAATATAACATGTTTCCTATTTGTTTATCTAACACTACATCTATTCTTAACCAAGAGGTGCAGCAGAATCATCTGGGGAGGTATTTTTAAATGAACTTTATTCCAGAAATTTTAATTTCATAGTCTGGACTGTTTATGATTCCCCAGCCTAAAGTCTTGGCTTGGGCATGTTTAAATTCAATCACTGCATGTTATATTACAGGCGGCCAAGACAAACAACTAATATGGTCTAGCATAGACCACCTTTCTAACTGTTTAGCTACTATACTTGGACATGTGACCTTGTGATCTCTTTTTCATCAAATATTTCAAGGGATGCTGCTATCAAAACTAAGATCATCTATTTATTATAAAGAATCTTAACATTAAAAATAGATTCTAAAGATACATATGTTGGACAAAGCATTTTACTTTTGCCTTATTTTTAGGTCTCTATTTTCTGACCAGAAAGGCTGCATTTAGAACTTCTTTGTACAAATAAATTTTCCTTTAATTTTTGAAATGAATTTTCTCAAGCAAAGGATTACTTCCTTCTTGGAGACTATTAGAAGATTATGTGTGTTATTTCTGTTTAACATATATTTAAAAATCATTTTGACCCATCCAATAACTCAGCTGATAAGATGAAGGATGATATTTAAGTATTTTTTTACTGAGTGAGGGAAGACACTCACTTTTTACTGAGTGAGGGAATTTGAGAAAGAGAATATCCATAACTGAAGGGGGATGGTGGTTGTTTGGATTTAAATATGCAAGGGGCTATGGTTCCCCACCAAACACTGCCTGGGTGCAGAATATGCTGTCTGCTTTTTTACTGATAACCACATTCCTCTACTTAGAGTTAAGAAAGTGAATTTACCGTGTCTGAGAAACGGTAAAACTTCTCCAATGCAAAAGCTTCTGTCTGTGGGAAGGTAAAGTGGACCGAGAGGGATTGAGAAACCAGAGAATCAAGTCATATATGAGTAAATATAATTGCACAATTGGTTTTCATTGCATATATCATTTTCACATACACAGTCATCAATTTTCACATATGCAAGCTATGCAACCCCCAAAGTATGAAATGAACTTTAAAAAAGCTATTTTTTTTCCTGCACTAAATCTCAGTTACATTATTTGCTCCCTGTATGTTTCAACTAGTTGTTAGAAAATAATCAGATATTACTATTTGTGTATTTCCATGTTTTCCTAGAGAAACACTCCCTAGAAAAATTAATATTGCTGTCTTTCTGTGAACTAAAGAATAACGGGCTACAGTATGTATCCTGATACTCTTATACGTAGTAAAATTAAAGAGTCACTTTGGTAGGATAATTCTTTTTAAGGAGGAACCAGAATTGAACATCTAGACTTACAATACAGTCTATTATATTACCCATTGGATACTATTGCTGTTGGATGTGTGGTAGGTGTGGAAAATGTCTGAACTCTTACCCCTCATTTGGACACCACGTACCTCATACTTCTCAGCATCTGGCTGATGTATTTTATTATATTTTTGTAAAAGTTTATTTATTTTTGAGAAAGAGAGAGAGAGACAGAGTGTGAGCAGGGGGAGGGGTAGAGAGAAGGAGACACAGGATCTGAAGCAGGCTCCAGGCTCTGAGCTGTCAGCACAGTTTGATGCAGGGCAGGGCTCAAACTCAGGAACCATGAGATCATGACCTGAGCCCAAGTCGGATGCTTAACAGACAGAGCCACTCAGGCACCCCTCTGGCTGATACATTTTAAATTATATAGAAAGGAGGAGAGAAGTAGAGAAATGGGAAAGAAGTAGAGAAAAGGCAAAACAGCAAACCAAAACGAGAAGAGGAAATAAGTATTGCTTTATTTTGTATTAATATTAGAAGGAAAAATGGTCTTTATCAGTCATTTAAAAAGAAAGAAAAAAAACAGAAGCTTTACCCTTATGACAGAGAGTTTTTTGTCCTGTGATAGTGTTTCAGCCAGTGCCAAGTATCATGAGAGAAAGGAGAACAAGTGGGCAGTAGGAGGAAGAAAGAAGGAGAGGAAAGAGGCAGAAAAGGAATGAGAAAGGTACAAGGACACCAGTCCATAGGGCAGTGAGGGGGAGAAGGAGATAAAGTTCATCTCCCCATCCAAATGTGTTTCAATATACAAATAATGTGCTTTTATTTCCATAACAACTTGAACCAATATAAGCTCAAGCACTGCTTTTGTCCCAATGTATTGCTCAGATAATCACAATCTGATGTTCCTTCCATGCTATTGTAAATTGGGTATTTATTATGATTTTGGAGAGTCAGTTAGACACGACTGAATACACTAGTGTGTTAGAATATGTTTACTGTTCAGTACTGAGAGATCATGGGCTGAGGGCTTTAAAAATTTTACGAATATATAAATTGCAGCAAATAGTTCAAAAACGATAAGGAATCCTTATAAAACTTGAATCCTTTCAACATCCTTAAAATTGCACACTATATGAACCAAACTACCCTGTTGAAGATTTGAGCATGTTTTGACTTAAATATTCCAATATATTGGATTCTAGACACAGTTTCTCCTGTGCACACAACCTTGACATTTCTCTATTGTGTATGAGTCCATTTGCTTTTAAATGTCACTTGGCACATTCACATTAAAAGAAGTAAACTCATGGATATGCTGGTCAATAGAAACTTTCCCTTACAGAAAAGCAAAGGGGTTTGATTGAACGTATGTGCACATAAAGAGAGATGACATTACAAGTCTTATTAGAGGGGAATGACCCCATTCTGCACATCCAAATTCAATTATGAGATTACTTCTACAACTTCCTGTGGTCTCCTAATGATGCTCTAAATACAATTTCTTTTAGGTTTCATTTAACAGGTGTAACCAGGCAAAAATAGCACCTTCTATTGTTTCCCATAGAGCTTCAGAATAAATAACTTAAAAACATGAAAGTATGCATAAACAAGAGGTCACATAGTTTTGAATGAACATCATAGCATTAATAAATAGATAATGGTTTATGGAAACAAAGGAATAAGTTTGATAAAAGGAACAACTTTAATAGTTATATTTGATGACATGTTAAGTATGACCATCACTAAGACCCCCACGATGCAAGTAAGAAATGATATATTTTGTTAATAGAAGCAAAAAATGGTGTTGTTCCCAGGAAATACATTAGAAAGAAGTTGATAAAGTTCTCATGTCACGAGATATGCTGTGTAACTTAGACCGAGACGTCACCATTTTCTCCCTGAAGCTATTTTTGACAATGTCAGTTTCAATTGTACAAAACTAAAAGAATATTCATGTAATTTGGTCCTCAGACTCCATTTCCTCTCTGTGCCACTGCATTAAATGTAACAAATTTACTTTCCAGTGAAAATCGGTATCCCAGTGAACCCAACGCATTTAATCACCTACCTTATTCTTTCTCTTTCGCCGAAATCTCAGAAGTTCTTTGTGTTGTCTAGATACAAAATTTACAGCTGCGTATTCCAGAAGTGCTGAAAACACAAAAAGGAGGCATACTGCCATCCAAATGTCAATAGCTTTGACATAGGAAACCTGACCGAGAGAGAAACAGAGAGTGAGCAAGTTGGCTTGTACTGTTATACAAGTTGAGCACAAAACTGAATGTCTGATTCTAAATTGTACTCTCTATATCATTTTGAAAAAGAAAGTAATAAGACCAATACTTCTTGAACTTAATAAACATTTTCTAGAAATTAATTTTGCAAGTCTATATATTAGTCATACATTAAAACGTATGTATGTTTTGCTAAAGTTTGTTCAACTGAGGCACAAGACCAAACATATGATTAAGACAAAATAAGTTGGAAATGTCATTTTACCTTCAGTGTAGTATGGAATAATGTTTGAAAGAAGTATAAAGTAACACTAAAATATAGATAGTGTCATTTACCTGTTAGTCCCATGTTTTCTTCATTTTTTTTTACTTTGAAATAATTTTAACATTAACAAACATGTTGCAGGAACAGTAAAAAACATAAAAACAAAACAAACAAAAATCTCCCAAGTTCTCCAGTTGTTAATATTTGACCAAATGTCAAATATATTTCTCTCTCTCCCTCTTTATCATTTATGGCTTTTTCTTTGAGCGTAATTTGCATACATGATGCCTCATTACCTTAGAATACTTAGGTGTATTTTCTAAAAGAAAAGGGCAACCTCCCCCTACATAACTCTAGTACACCCTCAAAATCAGATTGATGTTAATAAAACGCTACTATCAAATCCGAAAACCCATTCTCATTTCAGCAATTGTCCCAATAATGCCCTTTCTAGCAGAAAAACATTTTTCCTTCCAGTCCAGATTTCATTTAGAATTATATATTGCCCCTTGGCATCAGATCTCTTTAGGCTTCAGTGTGGAACATTTTGGTCAGTCTTTTTTTTTTTTGCCTTCTGTGACCTTGGTATTTTGGATAAGTGCAGACCAGATGTTTTTTGAGTGTCTCCCACTTTTGGCTTATATGATGTTTCCTCACTTTATACTCAGGTTATGGGATTTTAATAGGAACAGTGATGCCCTGTTCTTCAAGTGTACCATATCAAAAAGCACTCAATGTTCATCGGTTGGTTAAGACACTGTCCACTACGTCTCTCTACTATAAAGTTACCAATTTCTCTTGAGTAAATAAATATGTTCTTACTCATTAAATTTCATCCATTAGACATTAAGGATTTTTATCTGAATCAATTATCACAATGATGATTCCCACATGTGGATTTTACTTTTATTAGTTAGCATTCTACAGTAAGGGAAGTTTCTGTTTCCCACATTATTTTTATCAGTATAGACAAATAATGATTTTGTTCAATGCGTTGTCATGCATTAACATCATTATTTTGATGCTCACATTATACAGATTGGGTTGGGAGCCCCTAGAAGTCAGGCTATGCATCCTTTTTGCAAGTCTTCATCATGATTTGAGTGCTTTCTCACTTTCCAGACTCATCTATGATTTCTTGTTCCAGTATTTGATTGAGTTATTTCTTCAAGAATCCTTTTTTTTTTTTTTTTACCAAAGAATGACTTTTAGAAACCAAGGATCGGGGCACTGGGTATGCTCACTGCTTCCCGGGTATAACTACTAATAGTCCTTCTTAGCAGGCAGAGTTAGGAATGATATACATATACACACATACATGCATAACTAATATATATGATACATATCACTAATGTATATATAATATAATTACATAATTTATGTATAATTAATATATTATAATGTATTATATAACAGTGTAATATATTATGATTATAAATGTAACATATATGTAACATATCTGTCTATCATCTATCTCTGTATCTGTCATTTATCTATCTATAGTTAAAATATGAATTCACATTGGCATCTCTAATTCCACTTCAATATGACAGGGCTCTCTTTAGCTTTCACTCTTTTCACTGAAGTGACACTTTTTCGGACAGTGACAAGCTTGTCTCTCATTATTTTTAACATATATTTGAAAAGTCTCCTTGTATGTAACTAAGATCTTAGTTCTGTTGGCCACCTCCAGTCTGAGCCCCATTAATCCCAGATGCTTTACTGGCTCTGGTCTCACACCTGAAGTCCCCACTGGCTGCCTTGGTCATGACCGTGTCCTTGACCCATGGACTCTGGTCTTGCCCACCCCAGTCAGCCTTGCTGACTTTGACCCTTAGCTCCACAGGGTCTTTCTGTCTTCTGCCACCTCGAAGGTAAGAAAGAGATATCAAGAAAGGAAAATGAGAAAAAAAGAACAGAGAACTTTAAAAATTACTACTATTTTAATAGGAAAAAAACACAAAAAGAAGTGAAACAAAGGAAAATAAAAAGGAAGAAGTATGTCCCTATTTCCTAGAAACAGCTTCTAACAGACCAAAGACCTTCAGAGGGAACAAGTCAACAACCTTTAAGAAACTGCTTTAATTTTTCTTTCAGCTTAATGGGGCAGTGATTTGAGGATGTAATTGAACAAATATTGCTGTATATGTCAGTTGCTTAAGGATGAAATTTTTCTGTAAGTTTTCATATCTTATGGAATATGTGTCTGTATTACGCACAGTGTTTTATCGTGAAAGCAGTGTCAGTAAAATCATTTTTTGTGCCGTAAGCATGAGACAATTCATTTTGTTATATACCTCAGACATGTCAATTAGATGTGGGAAAAAACATTCTCTCATTTGCCAGGAATGAGATTAAGAATGAAAGATATTTATGTGAAGTCATTTTTTTTTAACATTCTTCCCGGAAAATGGATATTTATCTAGAACTTTGCTTCCCCACTGATAGAAACAGATGTCCCTTCCCTAAGAGGATGTGGATCCAAGAAAGCAGAAATATAGACTAGATGTAAGCAAAAGCACACTAACTACTGGAACTCAATGTATCTTAGGGATCAAAATCTTACACCTTAAAATTTTGACAATGTCTATGCTGTCTGTATATTCTGTATCTTTTTCTTTCTTCATTCCTCATATCTAGTGACGTTATTTTTGTCAAATGTCAACTTTTGGAAATCTCGATCAAATTTAGGTTGTAGTTTAACAGTGGGGGGTAGTCTCTGATGGGGAGAGCTGTCAATAATACAGTGGAGAAAAACCTCCCTCCTACCCTTCTCAGTTGGCCCTTTAGGTCTCGGGCTAGACTTCACCCAAGTCTCATCCAGAATCCGATGTATTTGTGCCTAACTGAACACTCTGCACTGTAATTGCCTATTTTTGTTCTCTTTCTCTTCAGAATCTCTCCGGGAAGATGTCATCTTTGAGTTGTTCACCACCACAATCATGTTTGTCCTGTGTGCACATAGTTGCGTTGCTGAATAAGTAGACAGATAAACAAAGGTGCATAATGTTAAAATATAAGGGAAAAATGAATCGCAGATGATGATTCATGTGGAGATTCACTTTCTGAAGTGATGTTTTGTCAATATCTTGGGATGGAATAATTATCTTTTAAAAGAGATCATTTTGGGGGTGCCTGGGTGGCTCTGTCCATTAAGCATCCGACTTCGGCTCAGGTCACAATCTCATGGTTCGTGGGTTCAAACCCCGTGTCAGGCCCTGTGCTGACAGCTCAGAGCCTGGAACCTGTCTTTGGATTTTGCATCTCCTTCTCTCTCTGTCTGTCCCCCACTCACACTGTGTCTGTCTGTCTGTCTCTCTCTCTCTCAAAGATAAATAAAACATTAAATAATTAACAAAAGAGGTCATTTCTTAACACTTACAATGGTGTCAACCTACATATGAAATATGCCAACAAGGGGGCCCTCGACATCTTCTCCTCTATCTTAAGTGTGACTTCTAGGCAAAGACAGGAACATACTCATTTTATTCCAGTGCTGTACTAAGTGTCCAATTGTTTATGGAATATAGATTTAAACCTCATGAGTTCTCCAATTTGTCAAAAATCTTTGGCGGCCCTCAAATACATACTGTCCTGGAAGATATAATACAGATTTCAAAAATGCTGTCTCAAGCTACACCACTCCTGGAAGACGATGACTCATAAACTATGTGCTCATTCTTTAACAACCTGAATTTATAATGACGTGAACCAGAGATGAATCAGAAATTTAATTTCCGTATTAATCCAATGAATATTTGCGATGACAACAGAGGTATGTAAACATCACTTGTGCCTGCCAGGGTTCTGCTCATTGTGAACAGCTCCCAAGTGTTGAGCCTTCAGGGCTTACTTTTCTCATCCTCTTCTCTGACCTCCTTTGCCAATTTCAACTCTTTTTTCCTCTTCCATGCCCATCGCTCATCTGAGTACAGCAAACTCAGCAGCTGGGGAGTGTGGAACTCCAGGGCTAGTAACTAAAATATTGACAGCAGTTCTTACTCCAACATGCACACAATATACTCATGATATACAACACAGCCCATGTGATTCAGAATTATCACCTTCTTTCTAGCCTCTACTGGTTGCTGCCCCTTGGGGCGCTCTTACTCCAATCCAGAGGTGGTTCCTTCCTCCTCGGAACCACCTTGTCAACAGTCCCAACGTCCAATGTGCTGCTGGAACCGTGATTCAACTTTAAGCAACAGTCTCTCCTCAGTATTACCCCTTGACCAGGAAAGTATGACAAAATAAAACCTAAACATTTACTAATTAAATGTACTGGTCAGGAGGACCTTTGTCCTGGAGACCTGTACTTCAAAGCCACCGTATGAAGATTGCTTCCTTCTTGGAGCCCACTCTTCCCAGGACTCCCATGACCCATGTTCTTCAGGTTTCTCTCCCTCTGCTCTACCGCACTCTGCTTTGGGGGCCCTTCCTCCTCGTCCTGAACTCCTCAGGGTTACAGTCCAGCCACTCTTCTATTCTAACTTTGAAGTTTCTCACTAGTCAGCCTTATCCATTACCATGGATTCAATTCCTCCTCTGTGCTCATGGACCCCAAATCTTGCTTTGCTGACTAGACTACTCTCTAGCCAGGTTTCTTACCTTTTGGATGTTTCATGGACCTCAAATTTACTCTGACTCAAAATAAAAGCTATGGAGCACCTGGGTGGCTCAGTCAGTTGAGTATATGACTCTTGATTTTTGTTCAGGTCATGATCCCAGGGTCGTGGGACTGAACCCTACGTTGGACTCCACACTGAACGTGACGCCTGCTTAAGATTCTCTTCTTCTCTCTCCATCTGCCCCTGCCCCCTGCTCTCTCTCCCAAATAAAACATAAAAACAAATAAGAACAACAACAAAAAAGCTACGAATCGCTACCAGACTCTACCAAACAAACAGCAAACAAGCCCAACTGCCTCTTCTTCCTCATTAAAAAGCTATACTCGAAAGTTGTTCGTATCCACATGAGCTGTTCGCTATTGACACTGTTTTCTCATATCAAAGACCCAGCCCTGTTAATTATACTTTTTTCTATTTCTGAAATTTATCATTTTCTGTCCTTCCTACTGCCATCCCATTGATCTCAACCACAATAATCTGTTCTTCAGTCCCTCAACTCTATCCTTGATATAACAATAAGAATTTAATTTTACATTCAAATCCATGTCTTCTTCCACTTAAAACTCTTCATGGAATTTCAATTAGTTTAAAGTCTCAAATCTGTTTTAGGCCAAGTCCTTCACGATTGGTCCCCCACCTTACTTGTATTGTCACATGCATTCAATCTTTTTTTTTCACTCAACATTTATTGAGCAACACTGATGTGCCCAAGTTTGGTTCTTAGAATGTAGTTACAGAGATGAATGAGATAAATGAAATCTATCTTTAATGGAAATTACATTCAATTTGGGGAAATCAGACAATAAAAACAGAGATAATTTAAAAGAAGTGCAACAGAGAAACCACAATGGGGTAATGGGAAGAGAAGGGCAGGGTGAAGAGAGCTATGTTAGATGGGGATGGTCAGTGAAGGCCTCTAAGGATTGATATGTACCATCTTATGCCACTTCTTTACCTGCTTATTATGCTCTAACTATACTTGCCTTCTTTTATGTTTCGGAATCTGAAAGCAATTGACAAACTTCATCCTGCCTCAGCAGCATTTCATCCCTCTTATTTCCGTCTGGAATACTCCTTCTTTACTGTACCAGAATGCTTTGTGGTTAACTTATTGTGCCTATGCCCTCTGAAGCCATTTGATTTTGCGTTCTCGGATTCAGAAGAATAATTGAGTTGCATATATTTCAGACAACCCTTCATAAAAATAGTTATTTTTACCCTAGCTTTTTGTAAGATTATTAAGTAGCAGCAATTTTAGAACACATTCCTTTACGAGTTCATTGGGTGAGTTGTATTACAAGTATGGCACCGAATGGTGTAGTCAGGAAGACTGCCAAGATACATGCCTTACTTCACCCCACGTCAAGGTGGCAGAAAGGATTGCACCCGGGACAGATAACCTTAGACTAGAGCTCACAGATGGCAATGCGTTCGTGGTGAATATTTATTAGACTAGAACCCAGACTACTTATTTATAGTAGATTATAGTTATTAAATTATAAATTATAACCCAGACTACTATTAGTCACTAGTTTCTGGAAACAGAATTTTAAAATGTGTTTACAAGCCACACAACTTAAATTTAAGAATAAGAAATTGAGGGGGGAGGAGGAAGTAATGGGCATAGTGGAGGGCACTTATGGGGATGAGCACTGGGTGTTGTATGGAAACTAACTTGAGAATAAACTATTAAAAATAAAGAATAAGAAATTGATTAAACCAGAACCAGGAGCTGGAGTCACAAAATCTCATACAACACTACATGCTGGAACTCCAGGGAAGGGAAGGGAAGGTAGATTTTCTAGCAAACACTTGAGGGTGAATATTTTGTCAATTCTCTTCCCAATCTAGGTTTGCTTTTTTTGAGAAAGAGGGAGAGCAAAACATCACAGAGTATTGCTTTTGATTAGTTAAAATATTCCTTTCATTAGGGTGATGTTTCTGCCTTTAATGGCAGTCACTCCTGGTGGATACTCCCAGTTCCTCAGAATTGTCAAGTAAACTGTGACAAACCGTTCTGGCCCGGGGAATGGATAAATGACTCAAGCATACAGCTAAGTGCTTTTCTTCTGAGATACGCTGAAAGATTTCCTGCCTGTGTCACCGCTGTTTTTCCTGGGAAATTTATTCCTTAATCTTGGTTTTGTGAAGTCCAGATTGTGGTATATTTGATCCCACATTTCTCCCTGGTGTAAAGCCTGCATAAGAACTTTGCCTTTTGCAACTTTTATAGGACAAAACATTAGTCTCAAAATCATTTTGAGCTTCTTTTAAGAGCTAAGGTGAAAGAGAGACAGGAATAAGAACAAAGGAAAAGAATAAACACTGTTTAAAAAAATTTTTTTTAATGTTTTTTATTTATTTCTAGGAGAGAGAGAGAGAGACAGCGTGAGCAGGGGAGGGTCAGAGAGAATGGGAGTCACAGACTGAAACAGGCTCCAGGCTCCGAGCTGGCAGTCGGCACAGAGCCCGACGCGAGGCTCGAACCCACGAACCGCGAGATCATGACCTAAGCGGAAGTCGGACACTTAACCGACTAAGCCACCCAGGCGCCCCTAAACACTGTTTTAGAAAAAGGGTTAAAGGAGTATGAAGTAGATATTGAAAAACTCGAAGAAACTATCTGGAAGACTGTCTTCTTAGAGCACTAGGCAGTGAATCGAACAGCACAAGATTCTGTGAACTTTGCCATTTATCATCCTGGCAAGCTACTCCCAACAGCCCAGTCTAACTGATGCTGCATTCATACTGATTATGACCCTCAGAACCCTTAGAAAATGAACGATGCTTCAAACACAGCATTTCTTTTCTAAATAAAGGTTTTTATTTTAAGAAATGAAATCATGATATGGCAGGGCTGCATTATTTCCTAAGTAATGGAGTTGGCCAATCCCTCCAGTCACCAGATAAGAAAAGTACAATCAAAAAGGCAAAGGGATTTTGGAAGGTCATCTAGTTATCTCTGACTTCTGCTTCGGTTATGGGAGTTTTTCTCATCGCTTCTGCAGGGTAAGGTTGTTATGTTTAACGTTTAAATGAAACTGTAAAATCTAGATATCAGTGGAAATGCTTGCTAGATGCATGCTGTTAGTTACCGGCATTTCTTAATATATTATCTCTTTTAACTGCTCAATTAAGGTCGAATTATACCTGTGACTTCTTTCCCCTCTGTATTTTTGTACTGGAGGCTCTGTATTTCTGTAATATTATCTTTGGTTTAACCATATACCTTCCTAATCCCTTTTTCTCTGAGGTCTAAGATCTTCATTTACAACTTCAAACAGGAATTATAAAGACAGAAAACCTGTTAGTTGCTTAACCACACTGATTTGGGGACCATGTTCTTTATTCCACTGTTGAGAGGGAGTTTTACATCCATTTTTATCTGTCTGGAAGGCTTGTGGTATGATTCTAGGATATACGTGAATGTGGAAAAGGGAGTTATTAAGACATGTAAGTGGCATACATTTGTTTTTCTTTTAAATTTAGTTTGATGCCAAAGCCATTATATTTTATCATTTTTTACATTTCAACTTTGCCACTTGACTATATGCTTTTTCATAACTGTGCCATCAGATTTAAAAATTTATGCAGTGGCTCTGCCTCTATGTCACCTATCAGAGGACATGCTTGATACTTGATACTTTTCAGCTTAGGGAGACCTAATAAGCCAAGAAAATGTAAATTTATGTTAACCAAGTAAATATGATTCTAAGATTAAATGTAGAACCAGGGATATCTATCAATTTCTATCCTTATTATAGGATCTACCCTATGTTTAGGAATTATTTGTGTATAGATAATACATAAAACATTAATGAAACTGGATGATATACACATGCATTATATTCTGTGATTTTTAACAAAAAAAGACATGGAGAAATGATTCTTTTATTTCCTATGCTTTTTGAAATTTTTTTCTCTTTTCCCTAGGTGAATGCAATATGAAACCAAATTATTAGTATACTTGATACATTTAAAAAAATAAATGTATTGCTTGCATCAGATACGGTATTATATCTTAAATATAATTGCTAATAGGGTGTCTGGGTGTCAGTCAGTTAGGCATCCAACTCTTGGTTTTGGCTCAGGTCATGATTCTCGCGGTTCGAGAGTCTGAGCCTCACATCAGGCTCCATGCTGCTGACAGTGTGAAGCGTGCTTGGGATCCTCTCTCTCCCTCCCTTTCTGCCCCTCCCCTGCTCACTCTCTCCATCTCTTTCTCTCAAAAATAAATAAATAAACTTTAAAAATGTTTAAAAATACATAAATAAGTAAACATAATTGTTACAATTTTCTTACATTCATACATTAAAAATAAACCTACTTGAGCTATATCTGTACTGAACTTGACTGAAGTAATTTTACTTAACCGTATTTTGAACAAATATTGGTATGTTGCACTTAAATGGTGAAGACCAAAACATTACTGACAGTAATAGTTATTGCTGTATTAATGGGATTACCACACAGTCCCCTCTCCCTCATTTATATTATTGCTAGCATTTACAACTTACTGTCCTTTATTTGCTTTTTCTTAAGTTTATTAATTTATTTTGAGAGAGAGCGAGAAGCACAGCAGAGGAGGGGCAGAGAGAAAGGAAGAAAGAGAATCCCAAGCAGGCTCTCTGCTTTCAGCACAGAACCAGATATAGGGCTCGATCCTACGAGAGATCACGACATGAGCTGAAGTCAAGAGTCAGACACTTAACTGACTGATCCACCCTGGTACCCAAGAAACTTACTCTCCTTTAAAACTTCATTTTTTTTTTAGAAGAATGAAAACTAATTAGATAAGAACCCAATAGAGAGTATAAATCCTCTAGTTTTTTCTCCATCCCTGTCTTTTCAGTGTAATCTCACATACAGATCTTTCTGTGCCCACACAACTATGGTATCCAAATAAAAATATAATAGTTCAATTGACATTTTCTAGCATTTGTAATCACTTCTACAAATTATGTTTTTAAGAAGAGTAAAAACTTAATATAAAAGCTATATTTGTTATATCTTGTAAAACCAATATTTTTATTACACCGTAAGGTAGATACTTTCAATATTTAATTTTTTCAGTAACTTGGTGATTCTCAGGTGGAAAAATATGGTTATACACAAGAGTAATTCACTTGACTTTTTACAGTCTCTTTAGAAAGACATGATAAAAATGACAAACTCTCTTGTTTTTCAAGTTTAGACTGAGTACTAAGTAAATGTTTAAAAGTTCTTGTCTTTAAACACCTGCATGATATTTACTCAGTAAACACATATCCTATACTGACTTAGGCTCTGAGGATAGAACTATAAAGGATCTTTTGTTCTCTCAAAAATTTACTTCTAAGATAAACAGCTTTTAGTCCAGAATTTGAGATTTTCAAAGGCTACAGGCTTCTGAGCTTCTGGGAAATATTTAATTAACAATCCACCTTTGAAATTTCAAGTGTTTCTTATTTTCTATCATTTAGTAGCTCTGCTCCAAATGAGATGGCCATAGTGGTGAGGGCAGAGAGGGGGAAATTCACATAGAATCTTCCAGGAATTCCTCACTCTTTCCTCTCTCCATCCCATTTTCTCCTCTTGTTTTCTTGAGTATTTACTAATATGGCAGAGTCAGGTCTAGGAAAAGAGAAAGTTTTAACCAATCATTGTCCCTAAGGCAGAGAAGAGTATTTATTGATAATCCTTTTTTTCTCCTTTCCTGTTCAAGGCTATCCTCTGGGTGGAGTCCACTCCCCCACCCCCTTGACTTGCCTTTGGCTACAAGACTAGGTATGACTTAAAAAATGAGAGCAGAAGTCACTGTGTGTCAGTTCTGGGCAAAAGCATTGCAAGTCTCTGCCTGCCTTCCTGCTTTCCTATACTCTTCCGTGAAAAGAGGATGCTACCCTTACCTACAGCCCCAAAATGGGGAGACACAGGGAGCAGAACCTACTCCACAGCTTAGATCCAAGCCCACCCAAGTCAGCCAAACTCAGACACACCCCGAAGAGAGTTACAGGCAACTCACAGGCCGTGAGCAAGGATACATGTGGCAAACCATTGAGACTTGGGGATTGGTAGTTATACAAAATAACTGCAACATAACTATACGGAAATAGTTTGGGCCCTAAGACTATATTGTTTAAGAGCTAGGGTTTGGATGAACTTGGAGTCTAGAGATTCTCTGGCCTCTGCCAAGCTTGTGTCTGGGTGTGTGTGGAGGGGAGGGGGGGGTGTGCAGGCACACACATCTATCTGTTTAACATGTTATCTTCAAATATCTCTGTTATGACAATAAGGTTGAAACTCATTTTAAAAAAACTAATCTAGGGTGTACATGGCAATTTTGTGTACCTCTGCATGTGATATAAAACAAAACATGCAACAAAGCTGGACCTTTGCTGGTCCCAGTGAAAGAGAATGAAAAAGGGATGGGAGTAGGATTCCAAGAGAAAATACCTGATCTTTGGAAGCAGGAAAGAAAGGGTAAAGTGTATGTCATATGCTGTATAGCTGAGATCTTCCCAGAGTTCCCCAGTGCAGATTCTTGCTAGAATTTGTAGTTTCCAAATTAAAATGATATTTTGTCCCTTCTACCAATTTTCTCTATCCTGAGCCATCTCTATATTTAATAAAAAGTATAATTCCCTCAGTGTCAAGATTTTAACTAGGTGTTAGTATAGATTAAATATATACTCAAAAATAATTAAATGATTAATACTATCTTCTCTTTCACCTCTGATTAAACCTAAGTCTTCCGGGGAAGATTGCTTTTCCACATCTAAAAAAACTCACAAAGTGTTGAGAACTCAAAGAGTTTCGGAGTAAAGTTTAAAGGTGAGTGGGTCTTGTCTTTAATTCAGAAGTCTAATCTATTCTGTGTGTGTGTGTGAGAGAGAGAGAGAAGGGAGAGAGAGAAAGAGAGAGAGAGAGAGAGAGAGAGAGGAGGGTGGGGCAATGTCCCTGGGAAAACAAAACAAAAAGAAGCCTGAATCTGAATATTCAGGTTCATTTCCAAATGGAGGAGGGCCAACCACAAATACACCTTTTCCCCTTCTTTCTGAGTGTTCTTTCTTTCTTAGGAAAAATCATCTCTATTTTGCTTTCTGATCCATCTATAGGTTTACTCCCTGAAGTCTGAGACCTGAGTGCCCCCTGTCAGAACTTTGGAAGTTCTGACTTTTTGATAATTCCATGTGGCTGTCTTATAAACATCTCAAATGAACATATTCAACCATAGATCAGTTACCTCCCCCAAACTTCCTCATCAGCTAACTATTACCACTGTTTGCCCAGTTACCCAAATGCCACTCTTGACTCCTGCCTTTTCCTCACTCCTCAAGGTCCAGTTCATATGCAAATCCTGTCTATTTCACTTCCAAATACATTTTCTTTAAAACACCTACCTCTTTCTAAATACATCCACTACTCTCCACTTCTACTGCTACCAATTTAGCCAGACCATCACCTGCTCTAGACTACAATAGTTTGTTTGGCAGTTTCTCTGCTTCGACTTCTACCCTTTCTATCTGATCTTCAAGTAAAAGTCAGAATACTACTCCTTTCATTAAAATCCTCGCAAAATCTGCTAAAAATAAACCTGATCTCTACTAATGTTTATGAGACCCTCCATGATGTGACTCCATGGTCAGCACCATTTTTCTCTCTCACTTGTTCTGCTCCAAGCACACAGTGTTCAAGAGTGTCCCTAAAGTCATACAACTTTTAAAAATTGCTGGCAACATGGATGGACCTTGAGGGTGTTATGCTTAGAGAAATAAGTCAGGCAGAGAAGGACAAATATCATATGTTTGCACGTATAGGAGGATTAGGAGGAACTTAACTAAAGACCATGGGGGAGAAGAAGGGAGGAAATGGTGGGGGAAAGGGAGAGAGGAAAACCATGAGAGACTCTTGAATGCTGAGAAACAAACTGAGGACTGATGGATGTGGGGGGGGAGGGAGGAGATGGGCATGGAGGAGGGCACTTGTGGGGATGAGCACTGGGTGTTATATGGAAACCAACTTGACAATAAACTATTTGTAAAAAATAAAAAAATAAAAAAAATAAAAAATTGCTGGCAATAGACTGTATTATCACCCTCTTCTGGTCACCTAATGCCGGCACTGCAGAAATGCCACATAGTTCCACCTTCCAAGAAATGAATCACAGGAGTCTTTTTGCTTTGGGCTATTACATGCTTGATTTATTAAGGCCCTGTAGAGAGGGCAATGCAACACGAAATAACAGAGAGGAATCCTCTCGGCTCTGCAGTTCTCAAGGTGCTGGCTAAGGTACATCCTTTGAGACTTTACAATTTTCTACCCTGAGTCTTACTTGATTGATTTCCAAGCTCCTTCGTATCCTGCAGTAGATATACTGGCACACAGCCTGGACAAAACACCAAGCAATTATCATAAGTTAATGATTTATTGTTTCTTCCCCTCTGTCTGATAATCTTCTATTGGTTTCCTGAATTTAATTTCGTTTTCCTACTGTCTAGAGTTTGTCAGTAGGAGAATGGTGGACATGCCAGTGGTAAGATTTTCAGGCACCTTAAGTGTTCTTTTGTGAGGTTGACAATATAGCAGACCTGAAGGTATATGATTTAGTCATCTGTTCTCAAAGGCAAGTGTGTGCCCTCACCTCTTGCCTTTCCAGCATCCCAAAACCAAAGAATCAGGATGATCTTTTCTAATAGTTTAATTCTGGTTGTTTATCCTGGATCATCAGTGTGTCCCTCCCTGAATTCTAATACACATAACTGAATATGTTCTGGGCTCAGTCGGTTAAGCGTCTGACTCTTGATTATGGCTCAGGTCATGATCTCACGGTTCATGAATTCAAGTCAGACATCGGACTCCACACTGATAGTATGGAGCCTGCTTGGGACTTTCTCTGTTCTTCACATGTGCTTTTTTCTCTCTCAAAATAAATGAATAAAATTTAAAAAAATAATAACAATATGTTCAACCTCCCATTCCTTAACTATCATGAAGCCTCAAATGATATGGTAATTTTCTCTTAAGATATCACTTTGCTAATCAATTAATTTTGTGGGTTGGAATTAAATCTGTTATCACATTTCCCGTGGTCATTGTCTCTATGAGCTAAGAGATGTAGAGGCTTGTATACATTTATGAATGTAATTGAACTCATGATTGAAAATTTATTCCTTCCCTGAGATCATAGTGAAATTAATGACTTTAAAAAAAAATCTTTCTTATATGTTAAAAAAGTATAAAGACATCCCAAGATTTATTTCCTTTAAAAAAAAAAACGTTTTGTCTCCATTCTTTGTTTTTTTTTTTTTAATATTGGTTACTTTCTTCATTTCTCCTTCTTCCGCTCAGAACTTCGTGCTCTCCCAATCCTGCCTTAACCTCTGTATTCAAATGTCTTAATACTGTGCCTCATAGAAGCTGTTGCACTCTGAAATGGAGCATTTTGTTCTCTTCTTTCTAGTTGATAACTTACAGAATGAGTGAGCTTTCACTTCTGTTTAGCTCATGAAGAAAATCAATGAGTAAACTGGCAATTTCCTTTACAAATTGACTGTAGGATTTCAACTATTACTCAGAGCCCTTGAAACATTTATACATACACAAATAAGCACTGAGACTTATTAATTTAATCTTATAAGCAGACTTCTAATTTTCATCTGAACACTATTTTACAAAGCACTGGTTGATATGGACCATTTTGAAAATTCAATTAACTGTCAATAAAAGTAGACTTTACTTCAAAAGACAACCATTAAACTTTATCTAAGCAGAGTGAGCATTGTTAAATGTCAAGTTCTTCCTATATGAAGTAACGTTTTAGTGATAAAATGTCCTGCCATCAGCTTTTATTTATTTAGGTATTTTAGTCTAATAAATTGAATCATACAATGTGATTCAGTAAGAGTCAAGGAAGCCATGACAGTAGATTTATAATTTGCTTGGCATTGGAGGTAGATAGCATCAAATGCACAAGAAAAGTTACTATAATTCTATTACATCTATATCATCGTAATGAAAATGATAGTGAAGCTTGTTGGAAGCTAGGCAGGATTCCTTAATTTAGGTACTAGAAATTTTTCTTAGAAGTCATTTAGGAGAGGAAAATAATTTTCTATTGCTATTTTGTTAAATGGATTAAAAGAGCTTCCTATGTTTTATTTCAGCATATGTTGTAAAAGGAAATATTGGGTTGTTCTACCACCTTCAGAGAGAGAACAGTTTATTTTAATTCTGGATGCTCAGCATGGACTAAAATCATATTAGATAAGCTTTCCTTTATATTAGCCTATGGCAACTTAAAACCCAGAAGAGAAAAAAACCCGCAAAAATAATAAATGCTACCTACAGCACTATGGGCACCCTCATATAATACTTGTGGGAGTGACTGCTGTAAATATTTCTGGAGACACATTTGGCAATACATATAGCTATCAGTACAGTGATTCCAGTTCTAAGACTTTATACTAAAGGAAAGTGCAAAATATATGTAAAACTACATATATATGGATATACAGTTATGTATATATATACACACCACACACACATATATATTCAGGAATATAACGTTCATCATATAAATGTTCATTATTGCATCAGCGCTTATAGTAAGTATATTACTATAGCACATCCATACAAAGGAGTACTGGGCCACCATGTAAAGTTACTATATAGGTTTAACTTACACACATGTTTTATAGATCCCTAAATGTTTAAAAATCTATAGAAAATTCCATAATATATGAGTGTTATTGATATTTAAATAACTGGGAATCATGACACAACTGTGAAGACAAGATAGCATTGGTTTACAGAAATTTTTCTCCATCTATTTCTGTGCTTTACAATTTTTTTTTTGCCTCAGTTATACATTACCTTAAAAACTAATAAGGAATACTACATGTTATTGAAAAGGAAATGACAAAAGCATGGCAACTATATGTATGTGAATTTTCTAATGTAAAACTATGTTTATATCTATAAATATTTGTCGAAATGTATGTATAGGTCCATTTAGCAGACTTACCTTTGGTAAGGATGCTCGTGATCCTGAACTCTGTGTGGTCATAGTCAGCACAGTAGTTATTCCCAAGGCTACCCTGGCTGGAGCAGCATCCATATTGATCCAGAAAGAAACCCAGGATAGAATCACGATCAGGAGACTGGGAATGTACATCTGGATCAGATAGTATCCCATTTGTCGTTCAAGATGGAATCGCACTTCTATGCATGTAAATTTGCCTGGTTGGTTGTAAAATAAATGCAGCAGTTGGTAAAAATAGGTCTTTTATGGTATCAAATGTCACATTTGTTTTTCATATTTTGTCCTAAAATTTTCCATGACAGTGAGAAGGGATACTAAGTCATATATGCAAATTAGTTTCTGAGAAATAGTTTTCTTCTTTTTCTGTGAGCATCTGAAAGCAACATGAGGGTATACTTTCCAGGCAATAGTTTGTAATCTTATTACTTCACATTTAATTAGCACTTCCTACTTTGA
The DNA here is from genome assembly GCF_003009895.1 of Hyaena hyaena. NCBI lineage: Eukaryota > Metazoa > Chordata > Mammalia > Carnivora > Hyaenidae > Hyaena > Hyaena hyaena. The sequence goes on from NW_024080858.1 coordinate 2,035,508, forward strand.
AAGTATTCAAACATCTATTATTTTACTTGATTCTAGCAATTGTTTCTGAGACAGACAAAAAAATATTTGATTGTGTCTGGTACTTTTTGGTACTTATTTGGAGCCAGGTGCTATTTGGTCCAGGGCCTTTACATTTACTTTAAGGTAAGTGCTGGGGCACCTTGGTGGCACAGTTGGTTAAGCAGCTGACTTTGGCTCAGGTGATGATCTCACAGTTTGTGAGTTTGAGTCCCACAACAGGCTTTGTGCCGACCTCTTGGAGCCTGGAGCCTACTTTGGATTCTGTGTCTCCCTCTCTCTCTGTCCCATTCTGTGTCTCTCCCTCTCTCCCCCACTCATGCTGTGTGTCTGTCTCTCTCAAAAATAAATAAAACGTAAAAAAAAAAGTAAGGCTAAAGGATAAATTCAATTGAAGATGAATATTTCCTTTAATGTAATTTATGTAAATTATGCATTAATGGAAACTATTAATGCAAAACTGAGCAAAACATGTTATTGTACATCGCTAAGTTTGAACATAATTTAAAAACAAACTAAAGTAACCTGATATATTTTTGTTCTATATATTTATGACCCGTGTCTCTATTATGGTAAGTAATTAATAGAGGAATAATTTATGTCTTAGTTAACTATTTGTTGTTAGTTCTGCTTATTCTCAGGCTATAGTCCTTACCACTATTACCATGTTATCTCTCCTTAAAATAACTGTTTATCTGAATAACCAAATTCTTGGTTTTATTAAGGTCAGTGATTTAACATGCTGATCTTTTTTAAGTGACATTCTCTGATCCAGCTGTGAATGAGAATCAAGGAGCACATTCCAAGAAAAGTGCTAGTGTGTTCTTAGAGAAGTTTAGGTGCAAAATTTCTAGAGTTGTGCCTTGCCCCAGGTGCTTCCATGATGCATGGGACAGCCTCGAGATGAAGGGACGGGATTTCAGAGCTTAAAATTCCTAAGAAAGTTTCAGAAACTCTGGGAAAGTTAGATTCCACTCTTAAGTGTTTAGTGATCAGAAACATACATGCAAGATATCTTTGATCCTTTTATCAATTTATCATCTTCCTACAGAATGCCTAGAAATTCTTGAACTTAAAAATAACTTTGTATTTCTAAGGTTATTTTAAAATATAAAATAATGAAATAATGAAATGAAATATGGTAAGAATAACGGAAACATTTTCATGTTATTACTATTAACAATCCAAGTAATCTCATGACACAATTGATAATAAATACTGACATTTGGGTATTTTGAATACATTCTCTAAGATCCATGTAATTCTCAAAGATTTTTCTTTCATTGCGCCTTATAAAGAGTGATTTTGTAACTCTCACTAGGAAGAAAAATAATGGTATTTATGTATATATGTGTATGTGTGCTTCTAGAGAAAAAAATGAACATGTTATACAAATTCTGACAGGGGCACCTGGGTGGCTCAGCAAGTTGAGCGTTGGTCTTTGGCTCAGGTCATGATCTTGCAGTTTGTGAGTTTGAGCCCTGTGTTGGGCTCTGTGCTGACAGCTCAGAGCCTGGAGCCTGCTTCAGATTCTGTGTCTCCCTCTCTCTGCCTCTCCCCTGCTCTCGCTCTGTCTCTCTCTCTCTCTCAAAAGTAAATAAACATTTTTTAAAAATAAATTAAAAAACCAACAAATTCTGACATGGTAGTGCTAGTAAAACAAGACTGGAGCTTCTTTAAGCATATTTATATTTTGACAGTAATTTTATTTTATTATGAGTTGTTTAATTACTTCACTTTTCAGAGTTAAATTTTATTTCCTGTAAGTGATTCAAAATTTATTTTGATTCATTGATTCGTTTTCTAGTTACAAAGAAAAAAAATGCATTCTAATCTCAACTTTCCTTCAAAAGAACTAGAGACATTTAAAGAATTATTATAATTCAATGATAAAAAGACAAATAATCCAATATAAAAATGGGCACAAGGTTGACTATTTTATGAGAGTTGAGCTTTTTATTTGGGTTATCTGTAATTTGCAATTGAAAGTGTCCTGGCTGAGATAGATCAAGCGAAAAAGAGAATCAAGTTATTAAAATTGGGTGTGAAAGAGGACATTGCTACTTGGAGAAACAAAGGGTTATAAAAAATACTATGAATAACTGTATACCAATGAGTGGAATGTCTTAGGTAAAACGTACAAATGTATAGAATGACACATATTACTGAAACTGACTCAAGAGGAAATAGATACCTGAATAGACCTATAAAAAGTAAAGATCTTGAATCAGGCATTGTAAAACTTCACACAAGGGAAAACTGAAGACCAGGAAACTTCACTGGTGAATTCTGTTAACCATTTAAAGACAAATTAATAACAATCCTGCATAAACCCTTCCAGGAAATAGATGGTAGGGAATACCTCTTAATTCATTGAGTGAGCTGAGTATTACCCTGATAGAAAAACCAGATAAAGACATCACAGGAAAACAATGCATATAGCCAATATCTCTTATGACTATAAATACAAGAAAACCAGAAAAATACTAGCAAACTGAATCTAACATATGAAAAGAGCTATACACTGTAATAAATTAGAATTTATCATGGAATGCAAGAGAGTTTGGTTTAGCCCTAAAGTCAATATAATACACTATATTTTAGAACAAAACCCAAAACTATATGGTCGTCTCAATAGAAGTAAAATTTTGTCAAAAATCCAACCATCTTTCATAACAAACACACTTAAACTAGATACAGAAGGAAATTTCCTCAACCTGATAAAAGGTGTCTATGAAAAACTTATAGTTAATACCATGCTTAATGGTGAACACCTGACTGCTTTCCTACCAGATTCTGGAACAAGGCCAGAGTCCCTTCTCTTGCCACATCTATTAAACTTTGTAGTGAGAGGCTCTAGTCATGATAATTAGGCCAACAATTAAGTAAAAAGCATTTAGGTTGAAAAGGAAGTAGTAAAACTATCTCTATAAGTAGAAGACATTACCTTGCCTATGGAAAATCCTAGGGAATTCACTAAAATTCTAGTTGAACTTCTGAGTTCAGCAAAGCTAGAAGATATACTATCAGCAGACAAAAATCAGTTGTGCTTCTCTACACTAGCAATAAAGATTAAAATATCAGATTAAAAAACAATTTCATTTATAATGGAACCACATAAAAACAATAAATAAATGTAATGAAATAAGTGCAAGGCTTCTACACTAAAAAAATACAAAACATAGTTGAACAAATTTTTAAAAAATTGGAACAAATGGCAAGTCATTCTGTAGTCATTAATTAAAACATTAAATATGACTAGATCAAAATACTTCCATATTTTTCTACAAATTCATTGCAATCTCTCTCAAGATATCAACTAGCTTTTATGCAGAAATTTACAAGCTGATCCTAAAATTATTACGGAAATGCAAGGGACCTAGAATAACCAATACAGCCTTCAAGGGGAAAAAGAACAAGTTTGGAGGACTCACATTTTCCCATTTCAAGACTTACTACAAATCTACAATAACTGCAAAACATGGTCATGTTATAAATTTAGATATGCAGATCAATGGAACAGAACTGGAAGTCCAGAAATACCATTTATGGTCAACTGACTTTCAACAAAGGACTAATGCTATTCTGTAGTGAAATATCAGTCTTTTCAATAGATGTGCAGGGAGAACTTTGTGTTCACGTGCAAAAGAATGAACATCTACCTCATCTCATGCTATTCAAAATGGATCATAGACCTATGTGCAAATGCTAAAACTACAAAATTCTTAGAAGAAGGCATAGGGGTAAATCTCTACGACCTTGGGAGTAAGCAATAATCTTTTTAATATGATACCAAAATCACAAGTAATAAAAGGGAAAAGGTTATAAATTTGGCTTCCTCAAAATTAAAAGGTTTTGTGCTTAAAGCTGACACAATTAAGAAAGTGAGAAGACAACCTACCACCTGGGAAAAAGCATATGTAAATAAGTACCAAAAAAGAGAAATAACTAAATGAGGAAATGGGTAAGAAAGTCAAATAAACATCTTTTTCCAAAGAAGATATGCAAGTATGATTAAACACATGAAAAGGGGACCCCGGATGGCTCAGTCCATTGACTTCAGCTCAGGTTACAATCTCATGTTTCCTGAGTCCAAGCCCCACGTAGAGTTCTGATATGATAGCACAGAGCCTGCTTTGGATCCTCTGTCTCCCTCTCTGCCCACACTCTCTCTCCCAAAAATTAATAAACATTTAAAAAACAAAAACACATGCAAAGATACTCATCATTGCTCATTAAAGAAATGTAAGTCAAAGCCACAAGAAGATATTGCTTCATCCACTAAAATGGCTATAATAAAAGAGATGAACAGTAAGAAGGGTTGGTTAGGATGTGGAGAAACTAGAATCTTTATTTGTTGCTGCAAGGATTGTAAAATGGTGTGAATACTTTGAAAAATAGATGGGCAGTTCTTTAAAATGTTAAAAATAAATTTACCATATGATCCAGCTTTCCACTCCTGGTTATATACTTAAGAGATTGATATGGATCCACCCCAAAATATGAATATGAGAGTTCATAAGTGGCCCATAGTGGGAAATACTCCAAATGTCTATCAACTGGTGAATGAATTTTAAAAAATGAGGGATATCTATACAATAGAGCACTATTTGGGAATAAAAAGGAATGAATATGGAAATATGCTACCACGGGGATGAATCTCAAAAAGATTCTTCTAAGCTAAAGAAGGTTATGACAAAGAGCACATATGATTCCATTTACATAACACATCCAGAAAATATAAAGCTATAGAGGCAGAAAGCTGACTAATGATTGCCTAAGGCTGCTGGATGGAAGGACTACTAATGGATATGAGGTTTATGTTTTTTAGGTGATAAAATGTTCTAATATTACGGTGATCGTTGCACACCCCTGTAAATATACTAAAAATCATTGAGCTGTGTTCCTTAAACAAGTGAACTTTATTGTACCTAAATTCTATCTCAAAAGAGTTGTATTTTTTAATGTTTATTTATTTATTTAGAGAAAGGAGAGAGAATGTGAAAGTGCAAGTGGGGGTGCGGCAAAGAAAGGGGAGAGAGAGAACCCCAAGCAGACTCCATGCTGTCAGTGCAGAGCCCCTGGGGCTCTGTCTCATGAACAGTGAGATCATTATCTGATCTGAAATCAGGAGTTGGGTGCTTAACCAACCGAAAGCCACCCAGAAGCCCCTCAATAGAGTTGTCTAAAAAAAATTTCCTTTGTTACAAGATGAACAAGGTCTGAGGATCTAGATAACATGGCAACTAGAGTTGGTAACAGTGTACTGTATAATTGCAACTTGCTAAGAGAATAGAACGTAAATATTTTCACATACACAAAGGTGAGTATGTGAAGTGATGGACGTGTTAACTAACTGAATAAGGGGAATCCTTTCCCCGTGTATACAGACATTAAAGCATCACGTTGTTCGCTGATTCTCCTATTATTTTATGTCAATTATGTCTCCACACAACTGGAGGGGGAAAAAGCCTGCTTACCGATGCAGAGCTAAAGGGGTAGATCTGCCCCTTTAAGGGGGAAGGTTGTAATATTCTCACGTGTACAGACAAATTCTCCATGTTCAAACTCACTTTTTATTTATTTTTCTCAACAAATACTTGTTGAGTTTCTACATACTTTAGCAGACTCCAGAAACACAGAAATTGACCATATAATCCTTGGCTTTAAAAACTTTTTGTGGTAAAGGAAACAATACATAAGTGAGCATATAAATTAAAGACAAAATTTTAGGCAGTGAAAGCAGTAAGTGGAAGGGGGAATTTGAGCATTTAACATATGCTTGTTATGGAGTCATTTGAGCGGTCCTGAAGTATGTGAGAGTATTCAGTTTGGGACAATTTGGGGAAAGAGTGTGTAGAAGAATGTATGTATAGAAGAATAAATGTATGCAGAGAAGACCATGTACAGAAAGAAAAGCAAATACAAGGCCCCAAAGCAGGAATCAGTGGGTGTACGTAAGAAAAGAAGCCACTGTGGCCAAATTATAGAGGACGGGGGAGAGGTAGAGGGTCTGGAGAGAAACCAAGTTTGTGGCACTTTGTAACAGCAGCCCTAAGAAGCTAGTCCGTCTGCTGGGAGCCACACTGGCCTCTCTGATGGCAGTCACAGCAAGGAAATGGCAGTGTTTGCACAGCTCCTGCTGTGAGAAATGAAAACTGGTATCTCCTTCTGCTACTATTGGCTCATGTTGGAAATAAGCCTGCTGGTATTGACCAGGCCTCACAATATTCCATATCAGACTCATATTCCGAACACAGATACCACATAAGGAAAAGCATATTCCTGCCTTTACAAAAGAGATTTTAGATGAGAGCTCTGTGGGTGATTGTCAAAAGCCTCTTCCTATCGGCCTTGCATATCAAAGACAATTGAGCCTGGCCCCAAGACAAAGAGCCTAATTTAGAGTTTAGGAACAAACAGGGGTAGAACTTAACACTTACAGCTTCTTCTAACTGGTGATGTATGGCAGTCCCTTCCCCAAGGCATACCTTCTGCAAACATCCTCCCTTACAAGTGGCTGGGATGAGGATAGAAAAGAGTAGCTAACACATAACCCAAAAGCAAAAGGCTTGGGGCGCCTGGGTGGCTTAGTCGGTTAAACGTCCGACTTTCGCTCAGGTCATGATCTCGCGGTTCGTGGGTTCGAGCCCCGCGT